>NC_071088.1:102906129-103206129 GCF_027358695.1 Spea bombifrons
CACTGACATCTGGTCCTTCTGCCACCATGTCCTATTTGGGACATCTCTGAAGCTGGCTAACTCAATTTACCTCATCAAACCATATTTTTTTAAAAAAAACTAGACACCCCAGGGTTTTTCAAATGGTAGTATTTTAACTCTTTTCCCTAATTCTACCACCAGTCTTTGTTTGTGGTAGTCATTTATGTGGGTTCTTTTTCACAAACATTGTACTTTAGATATGATTTTTTTTTCATTTTTATTTATTTTTTTAAATATTTTACTGATCACATTGTGATTAGAAAGCTTGTCTCCATTTACTTGTATGGTTCTCAAGTTCTCAAGAGGGTCTGTTTAGTATTTTAAGGGACGCCGCCATATTGCGAGCGGCAAGATCGCAGTGATGCTTGTGACTGCCCTCCTGAGCGGTCACAGTATGCCCTTGGGTGGGTTTCGCTGAATGCCTGATTTCAGCCTTGGTCGCCTCTTTTAAATCAGGTGTCCGCTGCCATACAGTGTATGGCTGATGTTGACGCCCCAGAGGGGACCTTGCTGCAGATCTTGGTGTTGCTGAAGGCCTCAACATCGAGGCATTACAGCAACAAAGTTTAAGCAAATAAAGCAATCTTAGATCGTTTCTAAGCTTGTTTAATGCCATGATGTGCCTGGCCAAAACAGCATTTATGAGGTCAGACAATGATGTTGGATGAGCAGGTCCAATCTTTGTTCCAGTTCATCCCAAATGTGTTCAATGGGAATATGGTCAGGGTTCTATGGAGACCATTTGTGTTCCTCCACACCAAAAATTCACCAAAGCGTGTTTTTATGAACCTTGCTTTGTACACAGGGGTACAGTTATGCTGGAACAGGAAAATACCTTCCCCAAACTGGTGCCAGTTCCATTGAAGGGTAATGGTAATGCTACAGCATACAAATACATTTTAAACATTTGTATGGTTCCAACTTTGTGGCAACAATTTGAGGAAGACCCTTTCCAGTGTTGCTAGGGGCTTAAAGAGAAGGAAAGGAAGCATTGTAGATATTCGAGAGACGCACTCCATGGTATAAATCAGAATATAAAAGGATGTCAGCATGCAGCCTCGGCCCAGTGAGACTTGCTATTAGGATTGTGAAAATGCAGCATCTTGAGAAATAACTCACGAAATAGCTAGAGGAAATATTTCTGACATTTGTTTTATATTTATCTTTCCTACCTTTGAAAAAAGTAAATCAGAGAGGCATGCATCATTAAATAAGTGTTCATTTTAACTTCACTATAAATTAAACTAATGTTCTTTATATTGCACGTAGTATCCCTTTAAGATGCATTCAGACTCTAATCATAAAATAAGTCTGTATGCTGTGTTAGTAAAAAAGGTTGGCCTTTGTGCCTCTGTTTTCATAGCTTTTACACATTAAGAAGTGCTTAAGCCAAATTTCGACATATTAAGGTGAAACCCATCAAAATACAATACCAACCATTGATATTTAACACTAATTTAATAAAGAACCACAGAGAGTAAGCATAATATAAGAACAATGTACTTAAAACAAAGCTATAACTGTAGCACAGCTACAAGTATTATGCAATTTATTTTAACTACAGCATAAAATCAAAAACATAAAACAATAAGTCATACTTATGCATAGTCACACAGCATCTGGGTGTCTCCTTCCAAAAAATGGATAATTACGTAAATTTACCAAATTTTCCCAAAAGACAACTTTTCTGAACTATATAAAAACATCTCCCCCGTAGGGTTTGGTAAATAAGTTGACCATAATTACATTGTTGCATGCGCTTATGGACAACCATATAAAGGATATATTGGATATAAACTAGACTTGTGCATTCGTCTTCGGGCGAACATGAAAACGAACACGAAGAGTACGTTTTCGTGTTCGTTCCGAAAACACGCTGAAGAGAAGACAGCGGCGGTAAAACGTAGGCGAAGACGAAGACACACACCACGAAGATCTTCGTGATCGTCTTCGTCTTCGTCTACCACCCTCCCCGGTCCCTTACCCTTCTAACTTACCTTGGCATTACGGCATCGCGGCAGTTCACGGAAGTGGAAATCCGCAGGTTCGCCATCACGGGTTACAGGGCAGCGCGAATGAGCCTATTGGTCGCCTACAGGGACCTCCTCTGGCATCAACCAATTGGTTGATGCCAGAGGAAGACCCTGCAAGTGACCAATAGGCTCACTCGCACGGCCTTTGTAACCCCTGACAGCGAACCTATGGATTTGCTGCGTTAGATAACGGGAGCGGAAATACATAGGTTAAAGGGCCGTGCAAGTGACCAATAGGCTCACTCGCACGGCCCCTTAACCCTTTAAGGTTAAGGAGCCTAAAGTTAAAAGTTAACCAATAATGAAAGTTAAAAAGTGAACCCCAATGCTGCAACTTACCCGGCAGATCCCACTGGTCTCCCTGTTCTATCAGTTAAATGTCCGTACGAGCGACTTTATTGGTCGTTCGTACAGACATTTAACTGATAGAACAGGGAGACCAGTGGGATCTGCAGGGTAAGTTGCAGCATTGAGGTTTTAAAAGTCTGTACGAACGACTCTGTTGGTCGCTCGTACAGACTTTTAAAACCCCAATGCTGCAACTTACCCTGCAGATGCCCTGGGACAGCATTGGGGTTTTAAAAGTCTGTACGAGCGACCAACAGAGTCGCTCGTTCGGACATTTAACTGATAGAACAGGGAGGGAGACCAGTGGCATCTGCAGGGTAAGTTGCAGCATTGGGGTTTTAAAAGTCTGTACGAGCGACTCTGTTGGTCGCTCGTACAGACTTTTAAAACCTCAATGCTGCAACTTACCCTGCAGATCCCACTGGTCTCCCTGTTCTAATCAGTTAAATGTCCGTACGAACGACCAATAAAGTCGCTCGTACGGACATTTAACTGATAGAACAGGGAGACCAGTGGGATCTGCCGGGTAAGTTACGGCACCAGGAGTTTAACAGTCTGTAAGAGCGACCCTATTGGTCGCCAGCAGGGGGCTAGTCTGCCATCAACCATTGGCAGACGAGCCCCCTGCTGACGACCAATAGAGTTGCTCATACGGATATTTAACCTCCTGGCGCCAGAGCTGCTGCGGTACGCGTTAAACCCGTATTAATACCTTAACCGGAAAAACGAAGAAAAACCGAACACGAAGAATGCCCACGAATATTCGCCCGAAGAGAAGACAGGAACAGGCGAATATTTGCGGAATATGAAGATTTTTTTTCCCCCGAAGACGAACACGAAGACGAACACGAAGAGCTCCCTGGTGCCCAAGTCTAATATAAACATTTACTTATGCGAAAGTTATTCACTGAAAAGTTAAGTAGTCAGTCAATTTAAGACTAAAGTTGTATGTCCTTGCATGCTACATCTTGGAAAGCAGCTTTAATGCATTTGCTGGCAAGCTGATTATGGGTTGTGATTTATAGATTTCCAATAGAGTCAATAGCACCCCTCGATGCTGCTGGTGTAGTAAAGTGTCTATTTGTCTGGTGCTAAAAGCAGGCATAAAAATGGAAGCATTTTCCTAAAAGTTTCTTTGGTGTTTTTTGGTCATAACATCAATAAAAAGAAACCTGGTGTTCCAAATCTAGCCCCCTTTTCCATGGTTAATGCCTTAACACGGGGTGTTAACTGATTGGTTCGTTAACGGATGGCATTTCCTCCACCTAGTAAATATGCATAGCCCCCCAATATTTCAGGTGTCCAAATTAGGACAACCATTAGGCAGGCTGTGGCAAAAAAGCCAGAAGTGGATGTGGCCATCTGAAGTGCCGCATTGTGGTGCTTAGCTTCAGAGTGTCACAATGCAGGTCTATACTGCAAAAACAATCAGGTCTATACTGCAAAAACAGGACTGTTGAGAGGTGTGTATAAGTTATATTCTCCAACTAGGGACTCAGAGTCAGATGCAATGGCCTCATCCTAAGGAAATGTAGCTGCAGTGGCCTCATCCCAAGTGGACGCTTTCTAAGTGGACAGATACGATTTACACTGGAGGGAAACTGCAACACCATCTCCCTGTGCAATCAGCATTCATCATTCTAATCAAGCCACCTGAACCAGTAGCGTACCTAGCGGGGGGCGGGGGGGTGGTCTGCACCGGGTGCCGTTCATCAGGGGGGTGCCAACTTGCCGGCACCCGGCACCCCTCCAGAGACGGACAGTAATGTCCGCCGCTGGAGGAGCAGGCTCGCAAGAGAGCGGTATTGGAGGTCTTTAACAGACCTCCGGCTCCCTTGAGTGATTTTAAGCTGGTTCCCTTGAACCGGCTTAAAATCACTCAAGGGAGCAGGAGGTCTGTTAAAGACCTCCGATACTGCTCCCTTGCGATCCGCGCGGCAACTGCTGCTGTGCGCCGGGGTTTGTTGTCAGATCCCGGCGGCACTGAAGCCGCGCCCACAGTGCCCTCTGACCCGGAAGAAGACAGAAGAAGAGGAGCGAAGAGGAAGACTGCTGTAAGAAGAAAAGACTGCTGTAAGAAGAAAAAAGGTAGAAAAGAAGGTAGGAAATCATTCAGTAAGACTGAGTGACATTGAGAGTGGATTGGTATATGTGTGGAATCTGTGGATTGGTATATGTGTGGAATCTGTGGATTGGTATATGTGTGGATTGGTATATGTGTGGATTGTTATGTGTGGAATCTGTGGATTGGTATATGTGTGGATTGGTATATGTGTGGAATCTGTGGATTGGTCTATGTGTGGATTGGTATATGTGTGGAATCTGTGGATTGGTATATGTGTGGATTGGTATGTGTGGATTGGTATGTGTGGAATCTGTGGATTGGTATGTGTGGATTGGTATGTGTGGAATCTGTGGATTGCCGGTGGGCCGGACGGACGACCGGCAGACAAGAATTCAATGCCGTCAAGCGTACCTGGCGGGGGGCGGGGGGCGGCCGTTCCGCTCCGGCTGCCGCTCATCTGAGGGCTGCCACCATGCCGGCACGCCTTCAGAAACGGTGCGCGCGGCGGCAACTGTGTCTGTGCGCCGGGACTTGATGTCAAATCCCGGCGCACAACACTGAAGCCACGCCCACCGTCTTCAGCGTTTAGTACACCGGAAGGACAGGAAGAAGAAGAAGAAGAAGAGGACGAAGAGGAAAAGTGAGAGTGAAAGAAGAAAAGGTAGGAGAGAGTGGATTAGTAAGTGTGTGAGAGTGATGGGTGTTATGCTGAATGTAAGTGTGTGAGAGTGATGGGTGTTATGCTAAATGTAAGTGTGTGAGAGTGATGGGTGTTATGCTGAATGTAAGTGTGTGAGAGTGATGGGTGTTATGCTGAATGTAAGTGTGTGAGAGTGATGGGTGTTATGCTGAATGTAAGTGTGTGAGAGTGATGGGTGTTATGCTGAATGTAAGTGTGTGAGAGTGATGGGTGTTATGCTAAATGTAAGTGGGTGAGAGTGATGGGTGTTATGCTGAATTTAAGTGTGTGAGAGTCGTGGGTGTTATGCTGAATGTAAGTGTGTGAGAGTGATGGGTGTTATGCTGAATGTAAGTGTGTGAGAGTGATGGGTGTTATGCTGAATGTAAGTGTGTGAGAGTGATGGGTGTTATGCTGAATGTAAGTGTGTGAGAGTGATGGGTGTTATGCTGAATGTAAGTGTGTGAGAGTGATGGGTGTTATGCTGAATGTTTGTGAATGAGGGTTTCAGATAGCATGGATGTGTAAGTGTTGGGGGATAGCTTGGCATAGGGAGTCCGTAATCACATTCCTTTCATGCCCAGATTCCATCATGTAGTGGCTGCCTAGGCATGATAGGAGTGTGATTGCTGTTATAAATTATTTTTTGGTCCAACTTCGGTGTGTTAACACTTTTATTGGACAGAATAATTCAGTATTAATATATATATATATATATATATATATAATTGCAAACAGCAATCACAATCCTATCATGCTAAGTCAGCCAGCACATGCTAGAACCTGGGCATGATAGGATTGTGATTGTTGTTATATATATATATAGATATATATATATATATATATATATATATATATGTTAATATTGTTGTTGATTTTTTTGTTTTATTTTTTGTGTTACTTTTAATAAAGTATTTTAAAGTTTTTTTTTTTTTTTTTTTTCAGTTTTGGCCAAGTGAATGCTGAATTTTCAGTTTCAGTACAGAATGTTCATTTCGGTGCATCCCTACTATATACTATGCCAGTCACTAAAGTGGTAAGCCTACACCACATCAATGTTTGGCTTAGTATATAGTGATAGGGGTTGTCAGTGTCTGGCTCAATGTATAGGCACGCATTGACGGTGGTACCGCATAATCCCTAAGTATATAATGATAACAGTTATGCTGTACCCCTGTCAATGTTTGCCTAACCATAGAAACTATGCAGTTTTAAAGTGTGTGTGTGTGTGTGGGGGGGGGTGCCACATACAGGGTCTGCCACATACTCTAGGTACGCCCCTGCATCATGCGGCTGTCAGACCCAATGGCCATGCCTCAGCTCCTCTTCCCACGTCTTAAAAGGGGTGTGATGAAGAGCTGAGGCATGCGGTGCGTGCACGCCGGCCACTTTAATTTCATTAGGCGCTGGTGGAGTAACTGCCGCACGAAGGCCGCTTTCAATGTCGCTCGCAGCCGCTTTGATGGTGCAATGGGCCAGTTGACTAGACTTGCCCCCCAGGCCTTAGGCTGCCAGCCCTCCCCTGGTGGATTGGTAAGTGTGGATCGGTAAGTGTGTGAGAGTGATGGGTGTTATGCTGTACGATTTCCAATGTCCTTTTCATTATAATTATGCTCTAAAGTACATCATAACTCCCATCACTCTATACTGTTCCATACAGTGGCAGAGCTGGGAGACAGAGGCCTTGCACCCCCACCGCAGGACTCCTGAAAGGTAAGTGAACTTCAAAGAGGCAGAGGGTAGATAGTTAGGAGGGGTAGATAGGGAGAAGGGAGTGAGACTGGGGGATAGGGGGTAGCTAGGGAGAAGGGAGTGAGACGGGGGATAGGGGGTATATAGGGAGAAGGGAGTGAGAAGGGGTAGATGGGGCAGAAGGGGGTGAGAATGGGTAGGTAAGGAGAAAGGAGGGTAGCAAGAATATTGAAATAAAGAGTCAGAATGAGAGAGAGAAAATGAATGGATTAATATGTGGATGAATTGTGTGAATGAGTGAGAGAATTAATGAATTTGTGAGAATGCATCGATGAATATGTGTAAATTTGTGTGAAAGAATAAATGATTGTGTGAATGAAACTGAATTAGTGAGTGACTGTAAAAGTGTTTGTGTTAATCATAGGTGTATAGTTGATTTGTCAAAAAGGCAAAGATGGTATAAACAGGGTGTTTATGGGACAAAGATGGCACAGGCAGGGTGTTTATGGGACAAAGATGGCACAGGTAGCGTGTTTATGGGACAAAGATGGCGTACACTCGGCTGTTTGGGAACAATGCTGACTCATGCTGGGCTGTTTGGGGGCAAAGATGACACGTCCTATGTGTGTGTAATTTGGGTGCTGGTCAGGTTCTATGTGGGCGCTGTTTTTTTTGGAGGGTTATTAAAGAAAGCACCATTATATGTTCAGTAAATGTTATTTATACGTATTTATTTTACTTATAAGTTATTTATTTTTTCAGATTTCTTGTTGTTTACAGTTGACATAAAGTTTACAAATTGGTGCAATAAATATTCTTGCCAACATAATTTTGTAGATGTCTTTACATTTGGGGGGGGTGCCACTTACAGGATCCGCCCCGGGTGCCAAATACTCTAGGTACGCCCCTGACCTGAACATCCAACAACCTCTACAGCTCATGTAGACCCAATCAATTCATCCCCATCCAAGCAGTCCTCTCCTATTGTTTCACTTCCCCCTCAAGCATCGACTAGATTGTAAGAGGGTGCACACGACTGTGCACCTGCAAGCCTTTCACTTGTTCCACGTTGCTAAGGAAGATGCTCCAACTTCTCAGGAGACATGCAGTTTTAGCTTCTTTACTATTCATTATGAAGGCCTGACACTGGCATGTTTTTCCATCAAAAAGGTTCCACTTTAAAACCTTAAACGTCTCTGTCATGCTCTTGCCTCTAGCCATCTACCTCCTCTCTCAAAAACCTACAAAAGTGTAACTGTTACCCGAATAGTGTATCCTAGCAGGTCCATATCATCAGTGGCAACTGTTCAGTGTAAGGGAGAAAATGGAGGAGGCTAGGCTACATATGATTATTAGCGCAACAGAATCTGATAGCGCTCTATGCATAAAATGTAATGTAATATGATTAATATTGATACAGAAAAGGAATGACTGCTTCAAGTAATGTCCCTTGATGTAAAATATCATGGTAATACAAAGTACCATCATAATTTACAGTTTGACAGGATTGATCATATTAGGCTGGACAAGAACAATTACCTTGAGTGTGATTAACTGAGTGTGTCAATCACACCCCAATTTCTTTCTCTTTAGTCATGGTGACCTAAGTCATGGCCCTCTTGACCACAGGACAGCTGCCCAGGGCCCAGTTGCCATCAGTGGCTCATACATAGAAACTCAATCAATTTCCCATTGATTATCATTTAATTACCAATGAGAGCCCTGTATGTCAATGTGTGATTAGAGGCAGAAGAATTGCAGTGGAAGTTAGATAAAACTGAAGAGATACGATTCCACCTCCCATCATGTGGTTTGTTTTATAGGCATTTCTTCCTTGTTTTGTTAGCAGCTACTGCTCTGCTGTGCCAAGGTGTGTCAGTCTCACAGACTGTCTGCTTTGTGTGATGCCTGCTTTGTGTTTACAAATGCAAGTAAGTGAGGTTGATCTATTTAATGTGCTTGCTTAAACATAAGTCAATTTTAATTTACAAATAACTAAAATATCATTTAATGCAATTAACGCTATACTAGCTGTGTCCTGTGAGAATGCATTAGCGTGATTATAGCTAATTTTTGGCTCTTCATCATGTATAAAAACATAACCCTAAAATTCTGTTCTCCACATTTAACACCCTTTTCCCTCCTCATGGAACCTCCTCCACATTCTAACTTCTCCACCCAAGAGCTTGCCACTTACTTTAAAAATAAAATTGACACCATCAGGAATAACAGCCTCCCTCATGGTGTCAATCATATGGCACCTCAACCTTCTTCCTCACTACAAGCCACCCTTAACCACTTCAGTCCAGTCACCCCCCCCACTGAAGTTTCTGAAGTTCTCTCTTCTCCCACCTCACCACCTGCCCCTTCAACCCTGTATCCATACATCTCCTACCATCCCTTCCCCGGGGTGTAACTAGAAACCACATGAATCAGCCCGAATACCGAACATACAAACATGGCGGCGGCAAAGTGTATACTAATCTCCCTGGTCCCTTCCTCATCTAGCCTACCTTATCTACGCAGCATCGCAAGGGTTAAATGGAGCAGAAATGGAAGCAGGTTCACCGCCAGGAGTTAAAGGGCCGTGCAAGCGACTCTATTGCCCACAACACTTGTACTTCACAATAATAGCACTTACAATGGACAAATCTAGGGCAAATCTAGCAGGGCAGAATTTATGAAGTGTCACGTGGCAGGGGTGGCATCCTATGACAGTGCCACACTTAAAGGCACTGAGCTCTACTTACAAAGGCTTTAATTTTAACATAAATGCTCTCATACATTTAAGTCTTAAATAGAAAGGTTGAGCCATAAAAATATCCAATATAAAAAAAATAAATTAAAATAAATGTATTTGATTTTAGTTGGATTCTTTGTGTATTTAGACTTATTCTATATATGATGAATCCATGCAGAGATCAGGTGCTCTAATGAGTGCTTGAACTTTATTCAGATATGCAGAAAACCTAGCTCACATGACACAAACAAGGGCTTTCTGCCTAATTATTGCAGTATTTTCTCCCATTTAGTCTATGCTTACCTTTTTCTCATATAATCGTGTTTTTCGAAACTAGTTTTTTCACACTTTCATAAAAATCACTTAAATAAATCCCATAGTTAATCAACATATGTCATGAAAAAAAGGACTATTTGTTGGCTTCATGGAATTAGTTAGAATCTCGCCTAGGGTTCTATCACCTTTACTACAAAAAAAAATATTATTAATTTATTATAAACAGAAACGAGAACAAAACATGTTTTCATTAGTGGTTCAATAACAATTACGTCTTTAAAAATGCTTTTATTTACATTTCAGTTGGCTATAATGTGAATGCCATTATTGCAAACTATTGAGAAACACTAACAATTCTCTTTTATACCTTCAGCTTTATTATTATGCAAACCCATAATTGAAATTGTGTATTTCGCAATAGAAAAGAAAAAAAAAAAAGAATAGACACAGTGTTGCTATGGGAAAGTTAAGAATTAATTTCCTCTTTCTTTTGGCTGATTACGTTTTTTTTAAAATGCTCCCGGGCTTGTTTTGATATTTTTCTACTCAGTGGTACTCACACACGTCAACTGTCTTCACATAAAAGTAATGTTGTTTAAATCTGAAACTTTTAGCCTTGTTAATCATTCTAATAAATAGGTGTGTCAGTTAATTTCACATTCCTTAAACCGAGCTGTTCAAACAAACAATGGTCTCTTGTGATTCATTAAAAGAAATCTATTTTCCAGGCGTCTTTACGTTGAGATAGTTAACCTTTTAAGATTACTTGCACAAAAATGGTATGTGAGATTGCAGAGTGCTTAGTGCTATCGCTGTAAACATAGCTAACAGATGTTCAAAATAAAGTTTATCCTTATATTAATTCCCCACCGCAAATATACAGTTTGTGTTCTCCCCCTAAATAATATTTGCACCAAAGCAATTTAATAATCATAAAATGTTATATTAAAATTCAGTTATGATTCACTAACCTCTTCTGATGCTCACATAATGTTTTTTTTTCTTTGAAAAAGAGGTGACACTTTTTGGTTTGAGGTCCTTATTTATAACAGATATTCAGTTGGATCTAAACTCCTAAAAAGTAACCTTTTTATTTATTTTTTTGAACTGCAGAAGGGGTGCCTTGATGTGGCAGGTAAGCTTGTGTGATTAGATATATATTTGCAGGTTTGGATTTGAGTATTGTTAATTTGTTATTCTTTGTATAATAAATATGGCTACATTTCATGTCAATTCTGCTGACTAGTACATTGGGATTGTGCATAAGTATAGGGGGTTTATTCACTAAAGAATGAGTTGGCAGGTGGTTTTAACTCTTTTACTTCACTATTCAGCTTGAGGGGCCCACACTGACAGGTGCCTGCAAGAAGTGCTGCATTGGTCATGTATAATGCATATTTCAATGATTGAGAGGATTTTTGAAAAAAAATCTCATTGATTTAATTATACATCATACAGGGTGATACAAGCTCTTCCTGACACTCTTTCTAGGGTTGCCCCTTCATCATGTATAGCGATGTTAAGGAGATGAAACCACAATTCCATTGCAAACTCTTTCGTATGTTGAACAATATACAAAATAAACAAACCATATTAAAAAGGCACTATAGAACATTAGAGAGTAGCCTTACATAATTTCTTAAGAATTATATTGTGTTGTTTTGTGTGGGATTTTTTTTTTTTTTGTAGAATGGTTGTAGGGATCACTAATTGCTTCCTGGTGAGTTTTCAGGTTTACTGTCCTTTTTTCCTTTTGTGTGTGCCTTTTTTGTTAGCATCACAACTTCAAATGATGGATCCTTGCCAGTAATTGACTGGCAAGCTGGAACATAGGAGTGTGTAAGTGGCATAAAGTGAAACAGAGGCAGAAAAGGGTTAATATGCTTTGGTGGCTTTGCGTCTAAATCGAAGTTCCAAAGGCTCTTTTTTTATAACGGTTGTAAAATAAATTCTGTGGGCTCCACTCTATCAAATATCATGGCTTATTTCATTTCTAGGGTCTGGAGTTATCTCAGTCTGTATGAAGGCCTGGGCTTTTGCACATACCTTTATGCTGGTAAATAGCAAAAGGACACTCCATCTGTCCTCATGTAACTATTGTGGTCACACAACATAATCCATATGCTTGTGAGGTACAGCAACCAACCATAAATGAACTGGGCCGAAGGATGGTCAAACAGATCTGAAGTCAGCGCTGGCAGCAGACAAGATAACTGGATCCCAGGCAAACAGATGAGGGGTGGAAATCAGAATCATAGTCAAATAACAAGCAGGATACATATAGTAGATCAAATATAAGCTAGTCAACACCCTAGACTAGAAACTTGCACAGGCAAGTACGGGGTCAGGAAACTGGTTTATTGCTTGGGATCCATGGTGGAAACAGAGACATCTATCTCAAGCAGCCAGCCTTATAGAGGCATGAGTAAAGGGTAATACCTGCAGGTTGGAAAGCTTGTACCTGTGTTTGTTGCTACTGCCAACCAATTGTTAACACAGCCTATTTGCTTATACCAGAACCAGTTTAAAAACTGTAGCCCCATGGAACATGTACTTGTGGAGCTACCCATAGCATTTTCATAGTAGACTAGACCTTTTAAACCCTAGTCATCCTGCTCTGTTATTGGACAACAGGTTGGTGTGGGCTATTGTGATCTAGATGTTCCTTTTCCAACAAAGACCAATAAATTATACACTCTCTCTGGTTTCTCATATTTGCCGACTGATAAGATACAGATCTAGGTATTTATTAGTATAAATATACATAGTTATGCATATTCATCAGGACTTTTAATTATAATTATATATATATATATATATATATATATATATATATATATATTATATATAAATATCCTCTTAACATTTTTACAATACAATTTTATTGTACTGCATTTACAATATTCTGTTTGAAAAGCATAATTTCCATTTAAATATTGCATGTTTCTCATAAATATACCACCTGTGGAGCTGTCTGAATTTTAACATATAATTAAGGACTTGTTTCTTTTGTTTCTCTTGATGTGTGTCACATAGTTGTTATCTATGGAGAATGATAGAAAACACAACAGATGATTGATATTAATTGGAAGAAAAGAAAATATTTTTTTTAAAAAAAGATGTCAAATGTCATTTGGGAGTTATCTTTGGATTAAACCATATAGTATTTGAAGATATATAATCAAACAAAGGCATGTGTTTAATTATTTGTAACATATTGTAAACAAAGAAAAAAGAAACATTGTTATTGTATTCAGAATGTAAGCTGATCATTTTCAGAACAAAAAATGTGACATTGTATGAAAGAGAGAGATATATTCCAGTAAAATATCTGTAATAAATATATTCATTTGAAAATCATAGTATCTATCCAGGCCATAGTCATCATGATGTTAAGACATCCTTATTCAATTTCGAGGGTCTAAAATTTATTTTTTACAGCTATAGGACAAAACACCTGGAAACTGTTTCATCTGTAACTCTTGTAGACTTTTTAGACATCATAGGAACCTGAATATGAAGACCATCTTGAAAGACAACTCCATCCCATATTTTACAGTAAGCAATTGCGGGGCAAGTAAGAGAGTTATACTTTTATTGTAAGCTCGTTTGGGCAGGGCCCTCCTCACCTGTTGTCTTTGTAAGTCAAATTGTTATGTTACATACTACTTGTTATGTCCTGTCCACCCATTGTACAGCGCTACGGTATTTGATGGCACTATATAAAACAATAAATAAGAATAATAATTGTCACAGACACAGAAGGTAAAAGACTGGTATAGCCTTATATCACACATTTTGAGATTTTGTGGGATACATGTACATGAAAAAATTAAAGGTGGGTTACTCTTTGTAGAAGTTCCTGGTGCCTGGAGCATTGTTATTATAACTATTAGCATATTATGAAATATTTATATTGCTCCAACAAGTTAAGCAGCTCTATAAATTTATTATACACAACAGGTACATGAGAAAGTTGCAATGCCAGACAAACTAGAAACAAAAGATTAAGAGGGTCCCGTTCAATGAGATTGCAATCCAGAAGATATTAAATATTATTGGTGTCAGAAACAGTTGGAAGATAATACCATGGCTTGTAAGTTTGCTAAATGACACACCTGTAAGCCAAGTTGAACCTTTCGGAGTCAAACATTCATACAGATTGATTTGGGTGTAATTGTAGACAACAATACACAAAGCCATTCATCCGGTTCATGGAAAAGCAACACATGGTTGCAGGCTAACTGTTCTTGAATGCATTTACAAATTGTAACATCTTGCAATACATACAGTAAATGTATATTAATGCAAAAAATATAAATATATATAACTATATCTACTACTGATGCTGTCTATTTTATACTGTATGTCCAGCTCAGATATGATTGCAATGGTACATTATGATCCATTGGGCCATTCTTTTATGAGTACTATACAGAAGGAAGCAACATTTAAATCATTAATTTCTTCTTTGTGTTAGAAGGTTAATGGCATTCCTATATTTATAATCTTCACATTGTAATACTAATGAACCTACCGAAGAGAAAAAATCTTCAGACAAGTGTGCCTCTCACAAAGGATCAAAGGAATTGTGCGTTTTCCGCACAATGAATTAAAACTCTGTTAATTTCAATTTACTATTAATATTCTGGATCCATTAATAGGTTAAGATCCGGCATCTAGAGCTTAGTGATGATCTATTACATAGGAGGTTAGATGCTGTTTTGTTTTCGAAAGGCTGGAATCAATTATCACGTTTCCTCTATCTTTCCTTTTGGGATCTTCTTTTAGGAAAAAAGCATTTTTTTACTTGATAAAGGGAGGACTCCCGAAAGCTCATCTATTATTTTAAATACTGTTAGTCCAATAAAAAAGGTATTACAAGATTCTGCAACATTCTGTTTTTTTGCATCATTTTGGTTAAAAGTGTCCAGAGCACAGTTTTGTAAAGTAGGTAAACTATTGGAAAGGCGATATACACCTTTAGAGGATAGTTGAAGACAATTATAATATTGTTTATTAGAATAACGATGTGTATGTTCTAACCTCCATACTGCTTAACATATTATACTGTAATCAATATACTGGCTACATCTTGTTTGCTTGGTTTTGTCCATATAAAATGGGTATGTAATCAAATTCCTGATATTTGATAAACTGATGTTCATCTTAATGTGATGCAGTTGCATAACAATTGTGAAACTGTATGCCACAAATGACAATGGCTGTATTGTCTGATTAATGCTATATGTACTGTAAGAATGAAATACAATGTTCCCTTTATTGTAATGCTCACTCCACTGAAAAATAAATTACAAATGTAAATTACCATGTCTGAAAAAACATGCTAATTGAGATTCAACAAATGGAGAATTCCAACTAACAGCATTGATAATATTTTATAACTAAATATAGCAGTAGAAACGACATTGCTACTACTGTTGATAAATGTCAAAGCCTTGTCAATAAATCATAACTCTATCATGTGAAATGTTGCCCATATCTTCCAAGTGGACAATGCTTTCTGTCTGGAGAGATCACGGATACACTGGAAACACTGCTGTTAGATCAACAGAAAGGGCTCTTTGAAAGTTTACACTGATTTTATTTCATTAAACCTTTTGGGGGCATAATGCAAAGATAATACAATAAGAAATGTTACTTATCGGTGCCTTAATTTCAGACCTTATTTGACAAGAAGGATACCATGCGCAAATAATATGATGTCACGTGACAAAAATATTCTGATGGCAGCCCTTCCAGAAACTCATGGGAGGCAATGTTATATTACTTTTTATGGAAGGTAGGAAGGCATTTAACCTGGATATGGAAAGAGCTAGCCAACATGTGGTCCGAGCTAGCCCCAAATAGACTTGAAAGGACAGTGGGTGGACAGAATCTGGGTGGGCAGAATCTGGGTGGGTCCCACACCCAGAGATTAACCTGATTTAAATCAACTCTGATTTTTTTGAAGCCTTCAGGTGAAATCTAAAATCAGTACACTTAAGAAACCTATCTAATGGCACATTAGGTGTATAAGAGATGCTTTATATTGTCTACTCGTGGAGCCTGTAAGGGTAGATGAAGAGAAGATATTTTTTATATACTGCCAACAATTTACTCAGTTCTTCTTGCTATACATACATTCAAAGGGTATGGCTAAACTAAAAGTGACAGATTAAGACAAATCATACATTAGGTAAATTTGGTCTTGCTTGCAAGCTCACAATTGGTTATATAGTGGTGGCCCTGTCACTTTGAGATATAGATCTCAGCTTCTATACATTTAAATTAAATATCTCCAGGAAATCTGCTCCAGTATGATTGTTTTTGTACTTTTGATCCAAATGTTAAGCTTCCAGGAGGTAAAACTGGCACTTTCTTTTAAATAGAACATCTCCAAGATGATTACCCTGATTGAAAAATCATAAGTTCATATAACGTCATATATCTTCCAACATTTAGTTTTGCTGTATCTTTTTTGTTACTTTACACGTACCTTGTTATTGTATATTCTTTTTTATTGACCTATTACATAATAATTTACGTTAAGAGTTTTACTGACTGTGAACAACTATGATTTTGTGTTCTGGACAGACTGGTTTTAAGTCAATTGTTTGCAAGCTGTGTGGTTTTGGGTTTAGATGCTGTAGAAACAATAAGGCAACTACACTGCAACATAAGAAAGATAAGTATCACAGAGCTCTGTTACTAAGTGAATTAACATGTTGTGAATGTACATTGTGCTCAATTGCACGAGAACAAAGCATAGATTGTTTTGTCTGCTATAACTTGATTTGCGCTGAAGCTCTGGTGTTTCCACCAAACCTCCTATAGAGGGCGCTCTCATCATATAGCAATATAAAGCGATAAGTCATTAATTACAAAACTATATTTTCTATATTATTATTTATGTTATTATTAGGTTTTTATATAGCTCCATAATATTATGCAGTGCAGTACAATGGGTACACGTGACATAACAATTAAATAACATTACAATTCGAGTTACAGAAACAAGAGGTGAAGAGGTTTCTGCTCAAAGGGCTTTACAATCATGGATATAGTAAACTGTTGTAAATATTTGTCTTTCACCCATGCTTCCTCAATCCAAAGAGTTAAAGTTGTGATTTTCCTATTGCTTATTCGAATTTTGTGGACATTCGGGAATGCTTTGGTCTTTGACATGCTCCTACATCTGAATATATTTCGGAATAGTTTAATTAGCTCATTTGAACATGCTAATAAAGAATACAAAATGTCATCAGTATAGTTTGTAAACATGAAAATAAAAGTTAAGGTTTTGTTTTGTGATTATTTAATTTCACTCTATTGCCTACATGTGCCTTACCTTGCAAAAGAATATTGCTTTGTGAAATGTGGTAAATGTGGACTATTAATTGAAATTAAGCCTCATCCTGCCAATAAAACTAAGTGTAAAGCATTTCATTTTTTGCAGAATCAATAGAAAACATTGGGGTCCATAGGGGGTCCCCCATCCTAACTCTGTCTAAATTAAATTGCTATGCATTTAATCAGTTTGATGTATGCTGACAGGCATCAACTACTCCCTCTGCAGCATTCAGTGATGTTAATGGTTAAAAGGATTGGTTGTCAGTTATACATTTACAACACATACCTTGAAAGTGTGCAGTAATGGCCACTGACTTGTTGCATTAAAGAAACTTAGAAAGGTTAGGGGGTGTGGATGCATGGCTTTTCAAGAGTTAACTGAAATCTGCACAACATGGAAAAGAGAATAAAGAGGAGGAGGCTAAAAAAAACCTTTACACTTAATGAATTCTTGGGATTACTGAGGGGCACCAGCTCTCATGAATACATTACACATTTGGTCACATACCATGTCCCTGCTTAGGACTCAGATAAAGCACCAGCGCTTCCGCATTCTGCAGCTTCTTTTCCCAGGGCACAAGAAAATCACTAATGGGAAATAGACAGAAAGAGTGCGAACTTTCTATGTAACAAATTTAGGGAGTCTGACATTAGCATTAGTTTCTGTCTCTTTTTATAATGGATAGACTGAAAGTTTATAGGGTTAATTTGCCAAAAGTAAACGGTTTTCCTTTTAAGGTCAATAGACAACAAATCTGGAAAAAATTACCCATTATTTTATTCTAAATCGGGTACCGTCTGTTTACTTCATTGCATTTGGAAATATTCCCTGGATCTGACAATATGCACACAAGTCATTAGGGGAACATTGTTTCCATTAACCCATTCATGTCCATATGTTATCCCCCAGACCTCTAAAGGAGGAACAGATCCTGATTGCTTTTATAGCAAATGTAATCTGCAGTTAAAGAGTTGCCAATTTGTATCTCCATAGCAGGATTTAATGTAATAAATATTACTATTTTGTTCCTAAAATCTTTATATATATTTTTTAAAAAAAACCTAAAACTCCCTCATCTGCTTTGAAACGCTTTTGGATACACTCTGTTTTCTCCATTTAAATTAATTCACAAATTCATTGCCATGGATGATTTCCAAGCGACAGCTTTTTATCCCATCAAAATATTTATAACCAAAAAGGAAATCTATAGACAGCAGAAGCTAAGCTGCGCATGTACTCAACACCTGCTTGTTTTGTGTTACGCTTCTCAAAACAGATGATCGGAAAGTAAAATAAACTGGTGCTTGGGATAATTCATTCAAATAACGGTTCTAATCAAAACATTCGAAATAAATAAAGCGAGTTTCCAGAGAGAAGCATCCACAAAGCAGTTGAAATTGCTTGCTAATTATATTTTATTTGGTCCCACCAAGGCATTTTTAAACTGCAAGGCAAAATGCATTTGTGTGTAATGTGTTTGTATTCCTATCTGCAGGAGTTGGAAATTAACAGCGTTGCTAGTTCGCGTTTACTGTTAACGCCCGGAGAGCCAGAGATTGCTTTGCAAACATAACAGTAGTTATTATGCCTGCAGTTGGTACTCTGTGTATAAATTATTGATCAACCGGCTTATTGCTCTCTCTCTCTGCTTAATGGATACAAATATCTGTCCGAGCAACTTTTATTACCTGTTGATAGATGTATTAAGACACGTTGCACTGGAAACAAGCAATGATTGCGAAATACAATTAAATAACAGTCTAATGTTTGCCATCGTTTATAACGATAATGCGCTTTATGATCATAGGTTTGCAGCGGTTTCTGTGTATTTAGCATGGTTTTATGGTTCAGGCAGACCAATGCCAACATGCTCTGGGTGTCTTGTGACCATACAGATACATCTGAAGAACTTGCTTCGTTTTAACCATTTCGCTGCTGGATGGCCCGCAGCATCCCCCCCCCCATCAATATAGAGATCAATGAAAATGCAATTAAACTTATCAGCCTATTAATACTGTGACTGTATGGAGCGGCTTTAACAAAGTTTGCTGTGAGTTATTATAGTTTGTTCTGTTATACAGTAGAAAGTGATGTATGGTTAATTTTATTGATACATTTTTATTTAGCCTTTCTTTGTCGTCAGATTTCCAGTGGAGTGGATGAGAGCAGATCAGATATCAAGGGTTCACTGGAGTTAGCTGAGTGAATGACCAGTGACCTCACATAATACTTGATCAATTAACCTGATGGTGCATCAAGCTGTCATCCCATAAGGAAGAATCCAGAAACCATCAGTTTTATTGCTTTTCTAGAACATCTGTGAGGGTTAGGTATTTTTTTCTAGGTTAAAATGCTGGACCTAGAATATTAGGAACAACAATCATGCAAGTTTATAGTAGGTTGTTATTTTGCGTGGAACATTTTTTTTGGGGGGGGGGGGTGAGTAATTAGGTGGAATGTACATTTTCTATTCCAGAGGTCATTTTTCTAGTACCAAATCACACAAGGTTACATGGGTGAATGCACCCTAAAAGGTTTGCATCAACAGCTGTCCAAAAAGATATATTCCACTAATTAAAACTCCTACTTTAATAATTGTTAGTTTACATACAATACATGCTTTCCTCGGTTAACCCTTTGTGAACCACACATTGATTTCAGATTCTACATGAAGCTACTTAATACTGATTATTTGTATTTGATTACAATGAAAAACATTGGTAACACATGACATCACATTCACACTGAACATTTAACATACGTATTCATAGTTCACGATGATCTGATTTAATAAGATCGTATACAAATTGGGTATCAGTGATCGATCCCTAATGAGAAGTTCAAACTTAAATGTGTATTCTTTAAACATCGCACGTTTTATTCTGTGAACAAAATATACTTATATTGTTCGTTTTCCAAGTCATATACAGAAGCCACGATCAAAAATGCCTTTTAAACATTTATTGGCTCCTCTCATTAATCAAACCCTCATTTATCAAGGGAAAACAATCAATATTGTATGTATACAAGATGGCATATTTCCATTATTCTTGGACAATGAGTTCATTCTGAAATATGTTTATTGCACACAGTTTATTATAGCAACACGAAATTCTATGATTCGAATATTTAAACGAAGTTGCTGCAGATAAATATGGAGAGGAAATTAAAGGCTTCTTAATTAGTCCAGCAATTAAGCTTTCTTGGTCGCATTTTAATCAGCACAGGCCCTTATCAAAGGACAAACACAACGATTTGCAAGCCTTTGAATTTTAAACAGTCTTATTGATTTCAGCACAATAAGTCATCTCTTGACACAAGAAGGAAATTCAAACACTTACAATTTGCAGCCACCGCTGCTATAAATTTTACAGAAAAATGGCTTTACTCGAAACAGCGACATCCTTACAAAAATACAATGTTATTAGGTAATAAATTAAAAAAAAATGTTCCTAAATAAACCAAACACGCAAATTATAACACCCCCACATATATCGTGGATTTACTTAAGATATATGTTTTAAACGAATATATTTTGTAAACATGAATAACAGAGTTCCCTGCTACAACTTAAAGGAAACGTATATTAGTGTGAATAATCATAATAATAATAATAATAATAATAATAATAATAATAATATTATAATTATTATTTTTATTATTTCAAAGTCATGGAAACCCGGAAAAAATAATGGATGAAAAAAGGGTAACATTATGTATAAGGATTAATTATCTGCTATGAGGGGTTAACCCTTTGAGTGCCTGAGTGATAACTGACCTTATTTTTTAATTTGTTTTTCCCCTCATCGTCCCTCTATCTGAATTAGTAGATGATTCTGACCTAAGTTAGTGGTTGTCCATTGATAGTTCTTACTAATAAACCTTAGTTTTATAATGCATGTAACTAATTTATTAAGTGACCAATCACTGATATGGTCAGCCCAGTTTGGTAACTCACATTACTTGCATGTAGATATCACTATACAAACATGCTTACAAAACAGTGTGGTATCTGGCTGCTGTCCTGTGAGCAAGTTCTCTGTAGGGGTATTCCCCACTTGATAACAGTATCAATTGTTCCTTTGTAAACCTGAGTGCAGGTTGTTTTAGACACCAGGGGATGCTATGGTGGTTTGATGGAGATGCAGGGGGAGGTGGCCGACTCTGGAGAGTGGGTGGGGGGATCAATAGCCTGCTTATGGTAGACGGGGATGGCATGGCAGAGGTGGCAGAGGGCAAGGTCTGCATGGAGTAGTGGTGTGTGTGTGTATGCTGTGAGTGCTGAATTGTGCTCCCAGTGGTTCCTTATCATCACCCTGGGCTGCTTACGGAGCTGCTTGAAAGGAGACTGCAAGTTGGCTGAGCTCCTCCCCCCCCTCTGCACCGTGTGACAACAACAACCCGTCCACAGAGCAGCCAGCACTTTTCAGCCTCATTTTCTCTCTGTCATTCCTTCTCAGTCTTTGATCAATGTGCTGCCAGAGAGAGCCCGAGTACTGCGAGCCTCCTCCTCCTCCTCCTCTTCACTTCCATCTCCCAACTTTGTACTAGATCTGGAGAAAACACACACACATACATACACCAAGCCCCATCGGAGGGACAAACAAACAACACCGCTACAGCTGCCTGGTGGACTTTCATTTTTTGTTTGTGTGGACAAAGGGGGGGGGGTTCACCGCTCCCCCTTGTTAAATATTTAACTGATTACATAACAGCTTTCGCTCAGAACTTTTTATGATTTTTTTATGTCATTGTTCTTTGAGCCTCCAGTAACTTTTTTTCTCCCCAAGTATTGCAGCATTAAGAAGTATTGCTCTGGGAGGTACTCGCATGTAACCATGGCTGTGCCGGCAGCTTTGATCCCACCGACTCAGCTGGTGACACCTCAGGCAGCGATCTCTACGTCTGCATCCTCCTCATCCTCTTCCAACAACTCGTCCTCCTCCTCCCCTTCTCCTTCTGTCGCTCCTTCGTCGTCTGGGCCAAGTCTCTACCGAGCGGAGCCAATTGCTGCCACCACGGTGACATCCAGCATCAGCACCTCCACCAGTATCACCAACAGCCCAGGGACAGGAGGTGGCAACGGGGTCAGCAACAACTGCAGCAATAACCAGACTCTGGTCACCAACAGCACTAACAACAACATCAGCAGCCACCATCACAACCCTCTACCCAGCACCCCGACCACCTCCACCAACACTACCTCCACCTCAACAAGCAGCAGCAGCAGTGCCCTCAGCACCAACCTACCAGGGAAACCTGTCTACTCCACCCCATCTCCCGTGGAGAACATCCCTCAGAACAATGAGTGCAGGATGGTGGACCTGAGGGGTGCTAAGGTGGCCTCATTCACAGTTGAAGGTTGCGAGCTTATCTGCCTGCCCCAAGCTTTTGACCTTTTCTTGAAGCATTTGGTTGGGGGGCTGCACACAGTCTACACTAAACTTAAGAGGTTGGAGATCACCCCAGTGGTGTGTAATGTGGAACAGGTCCGGATCTTGAGGGGTTTGGGTGCTATCCAGCCCGGGGTCAACCGATGCAAACTTATCTCCAGGAAGGATTTTGAAACCTTGTACAACGACTGCACCAACGCCAGGTGAGTGCTGGTTGTCTTTAGTGGGGCTAGTGGTGGCACCTAGTGCACAGTCTAGACTGGTCCTTACTAACTATACATTATACAGTGAAGTTGGAATGTACCCGCAATGAGTGTCAATGTGTAGGTAAGCTAGGGCTGTGCATGGAGGAAGGAAGCTTTGTATAGTATATGCAAGTATACAACTATCCTACAAGTTACCAAACGAGTTCCAGGTAACATGTTGCAGGTGCCCCTGGCAACAGATGACTTAAACTAACCGTGAAAGCAGTCTAGAACCTGGAGCTTTTATCTTCATTCTCTTTTACCTGGGAGTTAAAATACAGCTTCAAGTTGTGTCTTACATGTTTTATCCTTGCTTAAACAATGCACCTTAAAGGATCCAATTAAAGTGTTCTTCAAAAAATCATTGTTTGGAGTCACACCTTCCCTACAGGTAAAGACCCATATCATGCTCATGTCACTGAGCCCTCTTCTAAGTATGAAAGTGTTGAATGCACAATTTGTAGAGAACATAAATTAATCATTTCTTTATAATGGCTCTACAAATCTCCAGAGAACAATGGAACTTTTTAAAACTGTGTCTTAGTTAACACGTTGAGGGCCCTGTGTGTTTGCATTGATGACACTGCTGGTACTGAAAGGGTTACATCAGAACAATTTCTTATTTCCATTAGTTTAGTTGAAGTGTGTTGCTTTAGAAAATAACCACGCTAAGATATCATCTGTGCTGTTTCTTACCAAATGAATTAACTTTCTCCATTTTCAATGTACCTATCTCATAATTAGATTGTGTGTAATTGAACAGGCTAACCATTGTTAAGCTTTTGTGCTGCTGAAATCATAATGGTGAAAAAGTAGATCAAGTTAAATCACTGAAAGTGGAATACAATAAAATAAAGGTATATATATATATATATATATATATATATATATATATATATATATGACTGAATATTTACCAAAGTCATCTTGAAAGCTAGTCAGAAGTGTCCTCCAGTAAACAATTCAAATAAGGTATACTCAAGGGGAAAGGGGACTTTGTGCACTGTTTTTCCTTTTTTCATCTGTAGCATATGGCAAACCAGGTTTTAGCATAAGGTGGGATTTATTTGGTTGTGATATCAACATTAGTCAGCTAGTGGGATTCACATGGGATTTAGATGTTTGGATAGGAAAAAAAAATAGCAAGTGACCTTGCCAAACACCAGAAAGCTGTCTTTCCCCATGAGGCATGGGTATAGTTATAGTGCCAGTGCCTGATGTAGACCATAAATTAAATGACCCTTTGAAGATTTTATTATGCTGTAATATTACAGTACATGTGAAAAGCAAGTCTAGATAGGTCAGTGAAGCATTCTAATAAGGAAATGGGCTCATTGGATGCATCCGATTGACTTCAAATACAAATTGAAAGCATCAGTTTTGCAACACCTATTAACATTGTCTGTCTATGGGACTTTATGCAACTTAAATACAAGAATCTTAGTATACTTATTACCGCACGGGGAAAGTATTCAAAAGTGGCATAATTGACTGCTCAAAAAAAAAAAAATAACAAAAAGTTGATAATGTGCTATTCTACTAAATATCAAACAAGTATTTTAATACTTAAATGTTAAAGGATCAGTGCAAAACTATGAATTTTTATCCATGCAGAATTGCAGAATGGCAGAATTATTGTTCATATTGGTTAACTAGTCTGAAACCATAGGCCATATTTACAAAGCATAATTATTGGGCAAAGTTCTCAATGTGGACCAATCACCATGGTAACCAGTGGAATGTACTTGTTAATTGTTCAACATTTAGGACTTTGCCCGAGATATGATCTTTATATCATTATTGTAATTATTATTAGTATCATTTATTCATATAGTGTCAATAGTTTATGTAGAGATTTCCACAATGATACGTATGTATAAGATACATTGCTTATTTAAATTAATACTTACTGGTCAGACAAATGTGGTAGTTTGTCCCTAAAACCATTTCATGCTGTATGAGCTTAGGATAAATCATCGGTGATCTTATAACATAATGTATATATTATTATCTCTTATATCTTTATTCATTGATATCCAGATACATCAGAATGTTTCAACTTTAAAGTTCAAAAAAGTTTATCTTTTTTATTTTAAGGGTTAATCACTTATTTAAAGCTGAGAAGGTCTTTGCTATTTTGATTATGCTGATCAAACCTATTGGTTATCCAATCTGGCAATTATTTAATCATTCACATGGATAATGATACTATCAATGCTGGTATTACTGAAATGTAATACCTCCCTAAATATATAACAAAAAAAAATTAAATGGCACTTGAACTTTTGTTCTTGAATTTTGTATAATTTTATACTTTTCTGCTAATTTGTTAGACTATTAGTCATACAAGTGGTATTTAAAGTATGCAAACTAAAAAAACCAATGCTTTCCATTCCATTTACAAATGCATTTATATCTCACAAGTTGCATTTGCAGTTAATTAACAGACATGTTTATCATAACATTACTTGTGGTTTTGACCTTTAACCCCCACCTTTCTCATTTATTATTGTGTCGTACATGTTTTATCAAGGTCACTGAAACCTGACTTGTGGCGAACACAGCAAATTTAGCTGTGCATTTATAAACTCCAGAGAGCAAAAAAAGAAAGTGGTTGAAAATAAATCTGAATATATGTGTTAGAAATAGTATATTTCTTACACATTAACCGTTTTGGTAATATCTTTTATATTTTTTCAATTTTTATTTTCTGGTTTTATTTGGTCACATTGTTTAAAATCATTTTTTAAAAATTACATTTATTTAAACATTTTTATCAAGAATAACCAGCCACAAATAAGTGCCATTTGCTTCAGAGGCTGAAGTTTTGAGTAAAAGCCATTTAAAACCATTAACGTTTGGACTGTTGGGTATTACCAAAGCAGTCCAATCCATGCTGTAGATTACATAATGTGCCGTAGACTTCTCAATAATTTAGTGTGCTCTTTAAAGAGAAAGGAAATTTGGTACACCTAGAAGTACGACTGTTAACGCCATTTATTGTTTTGCACACTCTTTTATATATAGTTTGTAAACTAGAGACTTTCTCTGGCAGTTATTCAATTGCAGGTTCCATATCTTGACATATTATTGTACTTTGAAAAATTGAAGTATTATCGCAAGAAGTCAAACTGACTGATGCAAAATTGTAACAAATATAATAAAAAAAAACATGTATTTTTCAAACTTTTTGTATTAAAAGTACAAAAGACGTGGTTGTACTTTGGAAAATGTAGTGTGCTATCTCAGTTTATTTCTCATATGTAAGAGAATATATGCCCTAAATGGTGTCAACCTTTGTTCTGGTTATTTACTTATTTAAGTATTAATGATGTGTTAAAATACATACCATGTTTATAATATTAATATTATATATTTGCACTTTCATAGAGTGAGCAAGGATCTGTTGATTATTATCTTTAGTTTTAATTTTGGAAACCAAATATCATTTGTATAAAATATTCTAGAATCTGTTATTATTTGTGTTGGTAGATGTTCCTATTATACAAAACAAAGCTAAGCAAAAGGGCATCAAATATATTTTATCACAGTTCACTTATACAAATAATGGTATGGATTATAATGATATATATTAAGTAAGTATATCTGAGAAACCTAAGTAAACAAAGTAAACAAAGTATTTTTCATGTTGAAGTGATCAGTTAGGGTTAAATAAAGTTAATTTCAGGTTTAGTGTTGTTTTATTGCACAGTCCAACCAGAACTGTTAAAAAAGAAGGTTTACAGGGGTATGATAACTTGGTATGATATTGTGCTTGGTGTTTGATTACCCGCACCATGACCAAAATATGTAGCTATGCAAGATATTTATTACAAGTCTTACAATATTTAACTGACATCAGTAACATCCATTGTGAAAAGGGTGCTGAAAGGGTTAAGCTAGGAAGCAGTTGCATTTTATGAGAGCTAGAAGTCACATTTTGTTGATCTATCATCTTTGAAAAAGTATATCTTTGGAAAATCCATATCACCTGTCATAATCAGAATTTAGTATCTATAGATTACCTTTCCAAAGGCCCTCAAACCGATTTACACTTATAGCTGTTCTGTTACTACTCAATTACAGTTGGATAGCCAGAGGCGCAATTAAATGCTGCTTGCCCAAGGTCAAACAAGAAGTCACAAGTGCTGTCATACAGTAACATTCAACGTTTTGCTTCCGACTTTCATATGAATTCTATTTCTTAAATACAGGTTTGCGCAGGAAATGTTAGGCTGTAGCGGTTCAATAAGTTGTGACGTGAATGTTTGATGTCTGCCGCATATGTCTTCTTGAAGTTTTTCACCATAAAGAAGGGTTAAAAAAGCTGAGCCAAAATAAGTGTGAACAGAACAAACAAAATTAATAATAATAATAACATCAATAACTTCTTCTTCTTATTATTATTATCTTTCATATAAAACATAGGCACTCTTATTTTAAACAATATATTGTTTTATTTTTAGTATTAGCTAAATAATATTTAGTGCCTCGTTTTCAGTAAGCGGTGGTATTGATGGAGTTGTTCAATAAAGTAAAATAATGGTTGGACGCAGTCATATTAAAATATTTGCTGTAGAAATGCCTGTCTTGAGCTGGCTCTTTAGAGTGCATTGAGGTGTGAATAAATTACATTTACACCAATAAACAAATATTGTATTTGTTAAAATGTTATTCCAGCATCTACTTGATCAATTACTTTTTTTGTGTTTTTGTGTTGATATTCCAGTAGTTTTTCTAATATCACATATCCTGTATCATCTTTCTGGAGCCAGTGAGGGAATTAGCTTTGGTTACCCTTGGCCTCAGGAAATAAATATTTCACAATTCCATTCATCCTCACATTGCCTTGTAACCTTCTATATTCTGAGAGCTATCTATCTATCTATCTATCTATCTATCTATCTATCTATCTATCTATCTATCTATCTATCTATCTGTCTGTCTATCTATCCATCTACATGCCTATCTATCATCTATCACTTATGTCCATCTGAATTTCCATATATCAAAAGCAAAATTGAAAGGAATTTAACAGAGACAGACTTTAAGCTTAAATAAATTACACAATAACATTTAAAAATCTGCTGTTTTAATCGTTTGACAGAGCTCCTCTTACGCCTGTGATGAATAACATTGTGAAGCAGCTGAAATGGCTTTGTTTAACATCTTTGTTCCTAGAGGCACTGAATGGAATCAGTTAGCTGGTATGACACTTTTGTTGCAAATAGATTTATTAAGCAATCTGAGGCTAAATCTGTCGACCACATTTGAAAGTATTAGCAAGTCAACTGCAATTCTTATTGTGGCTAATATTAAGTAATGAAACAGTATCTAGCATAAGGCTAATGGATTTTCTTTGAAACCATCAGTTCCTCAAGTGAATGCACATCTGAACTTTTAACCAGGGGTAGTTCCGCCATGTTTTATGCTGCCAGAAAACCCCCAGGGAAAGAAACTTGACCTGCTTTTATGAAATCATAGAATTACATTTATACAAGTTATCCCAAGGGGAAGGAGTCAGCAGATTCCAGCCCAGTCCCTGTTATTGAAGTCATACAGGTCACATTTATATATTTTTTACACATATCTGATTAAAAGTGTCAGCTAGTCCTTGTGGGTGCACTTACATAATTATTAATAATAGAAAAATATATTTTATAATTATTTGAATAGTTGATGTATGCCAAGCCATGCGGTTAGTTGTACGATAAGAACATGTTAGATTAGAGTAAACACAGGGAAGTATATCATTTATGTATTCATTTATCAACTAGTGGGATTTTTAGTTGCGTCTTTATTTAATAAAGCTTGATGTAAATTACGAACATTTGTACAATAAACAGAGACAGCAGAATGTGATTGCAGATGCTGTTATCTCAATAAAAATGGAACATTTATTATAAATAATTTTCTTAGGTCTGAATACCACGTAGCACCTTGTCAGTCAGAGTGTTGCAATCTAATAATTGACTCACATTTTTGGCATACAAAGTGTTACATTATGTTTTCTATTTTAGCATTATATTTCTATTTTTACTTCTTACTAGTTTCATTAGAATATATAATGTTGTTTGATGTAAACTTATTCTACGTTGGGTATGTGTGTGTTGTTTGGTGTTTATTTCTATTCTAATAAATTCTTAAATAGCCATTTCACCTTTCAACCTTTTCCGTGACAGGGGGTGATCCAACAACTCCTCAGCTCTAAAGGTTTACTCCTTAGAGACACTCATTGGCTTAAGGCCACCTTTGGCACTCAAAATGTTAAATATCAGCTTAATGTGTTAACTTTTTCATATTATCGGTGCACTGCTTAGTGAATTTTATTTACCAATGGCTGGATGGGCACATGACAGAATACAAGTCGCTAACAATAGGTTAAACTGATATAATATTAATAACCAGTACTCAATAATTAAATTAACAATGCATGATGTACTTGATTTTTATATTGTACTTTTGTAGAAATGTACCGTATATCAGAAATATCAGATGTCATACTCTATTCCATTTGGTATTTTTTTGTGTGTGGGAGGGATTAACACTGCAAAGAATAGTGAAAAGATAATTGAAATGGCATAAAAAAGGCCCTGCCTAGCATCCGAGGGTCTTTGGTGGGTGAACGACAAGAATGCTGTTTGTTTTTTTTATACAAGTTGTTTGTGATTTGAGGCACCCTCGGGAAATCTCTTGATCATATTCACATCTGTTCCTGTCAAAGTGGGTGCTAAGATACCGGTCACCCAGCAACCACTTCCAAAAGGGAATTGGGCCGATAATAACTTCAAAAAGCAATGACAGATGTTAGATTATGATGAAAGACAAAATGCATGAAAAATGAGCTTCTTAGATTCGAAAAAATTTGTTCAAGCACCTTCATGCAAATTAAATGAATGCTGGAAATTTGCATCTAGTAATTTATATGTTTGTTGAATCTGAGGAGGCAAAAAAAAGGAGACATTTGAGTGTTTTTCCTCTCTTGTAATTAACATATGAAACAATGTCTTCCTTTTAAATATGTCTGTGCGTTCAGGTGCCTTATTTCAACCACAATCCTACCTGAGACAAGTGTTTTAAACTAAGTTAACTTTGATAAACAATTAAATTCAAAAAAAAGATTACGTACGTAAGTAATCTTATCACCTCTGTCTTTGGTACTAATGCCATTTGCATTTATATAATATCCATTTAAATAAATTTAGTGACATTTCTTAAGGTTCTGTCTTAATTGGTCAATCAATGTTTTTCTGATGTATCTTGTTGTATTACAGTTGACGCCGGGCACATATGTGGTAGAAAACGGCATTATTAATTGAAATGTTAAAAAATCATTTTGGTTCCCTTAACAACATAATTATTGGGATGTTCGCTCAACAATCAGTATTTGGAAGACGAAATGGAAATGTTCTTTTGGAGAAAGGACTTTGAGCTTTCGTTTAGCAATGTCTAATGTGGTCACGTAGAGAAATTGATTTTCCTCAGAAATTAATTAATTTTTCATATCGCCTTAAGCTGCAGTTAAAAAGAGTGCATAGTTGCCTGTTTTTTTCCAGAAATATTGCCTAATCATATTAATACCGTTGCCCTAAGGATGAAAAGATAATTGTACAAATGCATTTGGAAATATGTATCACTGAGTATTTATGATTAAATTATGCAAATAACCCAGCTCTCATCGTTTCCAGACACAGATTGTCTAATTAGGATTGATATGCTGAATAGATGTTCCAGAATTTGAATACAAGCATGTCCAAAGAGCAGAAAATTGGAAATGACAAGGCTGAAATACTAAATATAAGTGTATTTTTCTTTTTCGCCAAACATTTTTATGTTTTATATGTATCTTTATACACATACAGATATACTAAGCCAATGCTACAAAAAATGTGCAGTTTTTTCCAGGATCTATCAACTCATATTCCCGTGACAATTTTGTGGTCACGGTCAAGAACATAGGGATAACTGCAGTTTTTGTTGTTGCATCTTATAATGTGTATTCAACAATAGCAGACAACAAATTATATGCAATAACATATTTGTGTATTCCGATCAGTGACTCTAGAAAGCTCAGTTGGTTTTAATTCCTTTCTGTTGAATGTCTCCTCCATTCTTCTGTGCACTTCCACCATAGTTAATGCATTGTCTAGAAGCAAGGGTTGGTGATTTAGAACATGCAGTGAAGAGAGCCGAGGTTCGACAGTAGCTGTTACCATTCCAACCATTGTTAGCAGTGGGTAGTCACTGTGTATGAACTCTGCTGGCTCCTGCTTCCCATCTGCAAGATGATGGATTGCTATGTTTAATACATTTCAGCTTTTGTCTAACTGTCACATCTCGGACAGACATCGCTATCAATGACATCAATAGCGATTACAGAACACTGCTCATATTAAATCCATTGGTAAAAAGATTTTTTTTTTCTTCTTGCAAATGGAATTGAACACGCTGCCCTAAATGTTTCTGAATTATTGCAGAAAAACAAAACCTTACGTGGAGCAGGAAGACAGCTTTTCCAACAAGACTATTTGTATGATAAATATCTATACAATACATCTTAGCTTCAGTCTACCGATGTAAAGACAATTGTGAAATCACTAGGGATGCTGACTGATGGAACTATTAAGAATGTTTATGTGACTGTCTTGAAGCTTTTATTCCTATGCATTTCTTAATTTATAGCAAAAGTGAAGAAATATAGTTTTGATAAGAAATATAAACCTAAGCATTTTTGGAGAAAATGTCATTTCAAGGATCAAGGAAAGATTTGTGCACAAAACACACATAGTCGCCGTTAGTAATAACTACCAAAGATGCACAGTGAACATTTTGTATGACAGATAAATTCTTCTTTAAATCATTTACCATCTCCATATAAGAATGGAGCACATTAATGCGTTAAGGCCCAAAACATCTAGTCCATTCACAAATACACAAATCTAGATAACCTTTCAAAAATATCATGCCTTGGGGGTCTAAAATCCACAACTCGAAACAACAATTACGAAATGGCTATTCAAATGGAGTCCTGCAGGCTGCACATGGCCCTCAAGGGCCTTTTTATGGGCCCCCGGTCTGTCTGGAAACTTTATAGTTTTTATTAGATTGCGTCATTGTCTTAATAGGGTTCCTCCCACCAACATTTGAATTTTGAAAGTTTACAGCCCTCATCATGAAAAAGCTAGACAGTACATAATTAGGTAATAAACAATTTCCAATATCTCCAACTAAACAACCAGCTTAATGGGCTGCTACTAAAATAAAGTTGTATAAATTAAATATAAAATATAACTGGAATGAATTTTGCATATGCAGTAAAATTTATATTGGTCATATAGGTATATGCTAAATATTGTATACCTACCCGCAAGGTACAAACCTTAACTGTTTAGTTCTGCAGTGGGTATTTCTGCAGTGGGTATTTCTTACAGATCATTATACAATTCTAAAGATTAAGTGGGGGATGAACTAATAAAATAAAACCCCAAAACATTTTAGTTGTAAGAGTCTTAGCATCTTGTTTCAGTCTTTGTTAATCACCTGGCAAATAAAAAAGGCATTTTTTTGTAACTATTTCCTAAGCTCACAGGTTGGCATCCTTTTCACAATTAGTGTAAAAATGATTTATATATCATTTGCAATGTCTTTCTTATTTACACAAATTATTATTTACAGAATATTGGCATTATAAAACAAAGAATGTCTTATAACCCCCCAAAAAATGAAATTAATAAAAAAAACAGAAAGAAAATCAGAATTTAGGTCATACCCTTAAAGATGTTTTACTTCATGTGTATGATTTTACAGTTTTGTTTATTTTATTTACACGGCGCACATAACGATGCTCATTTATTTCTACTTCACTCTTTAGTAAATATGTATTATTAGATATTACCTGCAGTTCAGAAGCTGATGGGAATATTTATGAATTTTTCAGCCCTGTACCTTACTATATTTCTGTCTCAACGTGCATTTCTCCTTTGATGGTTTTTAAAGTGATAAAATATAAATGTGTAGTACAGGTTGTGAAATTATGACATGCTCTGAATACTTACTTGTTAAGTATGGATTACACATATTCATTATTTGATAAACAGTCTGCTAAATAAAACTCTTTATTTCAATAACATCAAGATACAGATCTATGACTTGCTCTACAGTATGACACAGGTTATGTCTTTCTTTATGTTCTCTCCTCTCTCTTTTGTCTCTCTTTTCTCTATCCTGTCTTTCCTTTTCTCTCACCCTTCTTTCCTCTCTTTCTCTAGTCTTTCCTCTTTATTTTATTTTCTTTCTCTTTCGTGTCTCTTCTCTTTTCTGGACTAAACCAAATATTTTGGCTTTCTAAAAGCCATGACCATAGCAGCACCCTGACCACATCCCAAGTGCACCTCTCAAAGGGTGTCCAGGAATGGTGGCAATTCTAGCTTCACCACTAATTTCAGTTTTTAAGACACCTCTCAGGTACCTCGTAAGCATTCTTTTTTATAAACCATCTCTATGTTAACTTGATGGAAGTTTCACTGACAAGGTGGCTTCTTCTCCCATAAACCTAAAAACTCTCCAGAGAGAGTCTAAAGCTAATCCCTGACTAAACGGAAAGATCAGCCTTGACAGTTGTTATGAAACCTTTCAAGCGCACAATACAATTGAGAGTTGGACTGATCTACCAGCTGATAAGGCTATAATTAAAATAATCAGTAAAATGCTATGAGTTATAACCCTATAATACGGCTGTGTCCATGCGATTATTGCTTAGGTACATAAAAGTGGTAAATTCAAGTCAAACATCAAAAATTAAAACATGCCAACATATGATCTAGTAAAATAGTTGATGATTATTAGTGACAAAATGCTCAGAATCTTAGGCCCAAATCATATTTTGTCATCTGTGCTCCAATATTATAAATCACTTGGACTGATGACTTATGCTCTACACACAGCTAATCTCATACATGCAGATTACAAGGAGCATAGCCATACTCATATGCAATATTCATTCATTTATTTACAGAATATAGACAAGGTTCATTACATTTGGACAAAAGTCTTGAGTGCCACATGTGAGGCAGGAGCTTGTGAGACAGGAACTTGTAAGTGAGGTCATGCTAAGCTTTAAAAGGTAGCACTAGAAAGATGCCAGCCCTCTATAGATAATTTGCCACAAGGAATTGACCCCTTCCCCTACAATTTCACTTTCAGGTTAATCTAAGTGGTTGTGGTGTTGGTTCTTAAGGTCTGACATCAGCTCATGAGTTTGCTACAGCAAACATATGTGGTGCTAGCAAAGTAGCTTAATGCAGGACTCTGCATGAATCTGGGCCATGGTGGGTAGTATTGTGGCTACCGTGCAGGGGAGATTACAGTGGCAGCCACCCAGCAACATCAATATTACTCCTAAGGACCACATATCATAATTTTTAAGGAGGGTTCAGGCTACCAATTTGGTGATAACTTAATATGGTTGTTAAATATCCAATACAATTGTCGCAGTGTATTCATAAACACTGTAGCCATTATATTTCAGCGTGCCTCTGTGTCTTTATTATGGATAGATTAGTGACATTTTGACATTGCACAGTCATGAGGTGTCACCAATTTGGTTCCCTGTATTTGTCATGCACTCGTAGTTTAGCAATGTTAACAGAGCAGTGATGGCAAGTGGTCCAAAACAGACAAAATCGTTCTTATGACACAAAACAGGCAATTGACACAGACTGATTTTGACTTGTTTAACAGAGTAGAAATTACAAGCAAACAAGAAAATTTCTAGTCTGTTTCAAGTGTAGGTGAATGTAATATTTTGAAAATATAACACTTGAGTTAAGAGGATACTGTATATATCTGTACTGTGAAGATTGATTGTTTGGTTAAAGATAATACAGTAAATAGATATAAAGTTTTTATGTATTTGGTCCATTTGGATAAGGATAGACTAATTATAAGTATGAGTATTACCCATATTTGTTCATAATGTTATCCCAAAAACCATTAAACACTTAACAGTGTTTCAAAAGCAGTTCAGTCAAATATTGAATTGCTGGCAAAACATTAAACTGATAGTGTATAGAAGTAAAAAATGTAGAATTTAGGTAGATCTTTTTTATGTGGCTGTTGTGGAAGAAGACTTGTTATCAAGAAAAGAAAATAGTATAGCATTTGGGACATATTTCCAACAAAAATGATCGTTATTTGTGGAATGCCAACAGTAGACTAAACCCTTTACCATGAAAATTGCCAAAGTATTTTATGTAAGCAGAAGTAGAAGTGCATGCATCAATAATATTATAAGATAATGAACCGAGGAATATGTCATAAGAGAAGAAATTTACATCAGACTCCAACTTCATTAATTGAATTGTAATTTTTCTCTATTTGAATTTAGAAATGAGCCTGGACCTCTTGTTTCTGGTGTTTTATCAGCTGTTCTGACATGACAGCTATATTATATTTAATTATAAAAACATACTTGACAGGACAGAAGCAGCTTCAGAAGAACTAACATACGGGAGAGAAAAAGTAAATTGCAAGCAACTGATTTTTCCCATTTTCATATAGGCATGTAGCAGAGCCTCATGATGGTAAGAAGGCAACGATAGCTTTACTAAACTACTGAATTTACAACTACCAGCCAGAAATGTGTTTGTAAAATACAGAGCAAATGAAGTGCATTGTTTGTCTTCTAAATGGCATAGTAACACAAATAGGACACGTTACATAAAATGTCTTGTTTACCCCTGAGCCCTAGCCAGTCCTCTAACCACACCAGCTAACTAAAAAGTACCCCTCTTTGTCCATTTGAAATGATGTGCTGGAACTATTACCCTTTTCACTTTTAAAATGCATGAAAGGGAGAAACTACTGAAGTACTTGCGTGCCTTTTGACTCATACTGAGGCTAATACTAGCTTGGGTGTTCTTGCTGTTACTGCAAGGCCAGAATGAGGATAAGGAGGCAGCCCTAGTACTTTAAGGCCAGCCTAATGATGTCAGCATGGCTGGATGTGACATGGAACATGCTAGGTTTTTAAGCTCATGTAGCGTGTGGCCAGGCATATCCAGCCAGTGTCCGCACATTATACCTTTAGCAGCAGATTGGGTGTGTAAGGAGCGATGCTGTACAGTAGCTTGTTCTGCCAGATGGCTAGTCTGGGCCTGTATTACTACAAATGTAGGGACATCAGTGGCCCAGCCCCTTAGTGATCAGTCCAATCTTGCTTTCCATCAGATTTATAACAAACAGCAGCAGATCCTTTGCTTCCTCATTAGTGCCTTAAAATACCATTTTTGGTAAAGCTGATGATAAACTTTCAACTTAATTCATGCATTATACAGACCCAGACCTAGCATATATTTTTGCTAAAGGAAGGCCGACATAATGCATCAATGATGGGACCCTTGCAAGATGACAGAAACCCCTTAGTATCATGACATGAAACTGACATTTCAGAATAAAAAAACTTATACAAACTTGGCAAATTCTATTTATAGCAAGTACACCCATATTTTTAAAAATATATTTATAAAAATATATTTTTAAAAATATCATATTTACAAATATTGGTTTAGCTTCAGCTCATTTAAGGTGAATATCCAATGAATTAGAATAGATTATCTGATATATTATTGCTTTTTTATTATAGTCTATTGAAACGCTGCCTTTTTAAATACTGCTTTCTTTTTTTGGCTTTGTTATCTTTAGAAAAAAAAAGACTGTTCTAAATTACAGTAAGTTGGCACTTGCATGTCAATAAGCTTTGTTTTACTTTCAGTGCAGAATTCATTTATGGAGCTTAGCATTTATTATATGATTTGCAATTATGAGCAATTATCAGCTACTTCTCCATTTCAGAACACAAATTATCTGAACGTTTTTAACATTTCTGAGACGTACACTTTTGAAAAGTTGTCAAATAACCCATATTTTCTTTATATACTCACTCTATAATTAAATAAGTTAGCTAAAGTGTTGAATATTTTATCTCCGCTTCGTGATAAGGCAAAAGTCAAACATGATTAAAGGAAAAAATAGGATGGAGAAACCAAGGGGATGATACATTCATTGCAATTATTTGTCTTGTTGGGATGTTCTACTGTGTATATAAATTATACTGCTAAAAGTTTGATATTGTTATGTGTAAAACTAGTTATCTAACCATATGAATTGTGTTTTCTGTTTGGCTTTTAGTGGTGGATTAAGTAAAGATGGAAAGGAAGAGAAATGAATGAATATGATTGAATGAATGAGAACACGCTAGGATTGTTATTTTAAATGTGTCATGACAGTTCTACATTTTTTGTGTAAAATGCTGAATTCCAGTTTGAGACATATTCATTTTAGCGATTCATCCCGTAAAATTTGAGATGAAATATGCTGCCCAATGTCCAAGGCTGGACATCACACTAGATATGAACAGATAAGATTATTTGAGTACAAATGAAAATGATAAATTACTAAGAGACAGTATGTTTAGAGTGAAAACAAGCTGGCTTTCAAGGACTAGCTATGAGGTCCCAATCTTAAAGCCTCATTGTCTCTAAGCTTAATCAAGTATTCAACTGACTGAGTAGCCTAGGAAAATCATTCTTTCTTACAGTTTTTATTTCTATACTATCAAGCTGCAGTGCTACACTAAGCTTAAACACACATAGCTATGAGTTTTACATTTGGTTGTGCTACTAAATAGAGTTTATCAAAAAATATACTACCTTATTTTCTCACTCTATTAGGCATGTTTGCCTTTGCAATGCTGTCTATTAGATTGAAAATGCTAAAGGTGAAATGATGTATTATTTTATTATCAAACTTATCTGTGATGCAAAGTATGGTATTGAGAGGAATTATTAAAAGAATAAACCTAAATATTTTTTGAATTACAAGTCGAAACTGGTATGCCCTATCCACTGTTGAGTGATGACAGTAATATGTTAAGGTGACACATGCCAGCAGATGGGTAGGGCAATGTTAGAATTGTAGTCCTGTCACAGTGATCTGAATACAGTATATGGTATGAGAATGTAAGAGGGTAGATGGCATCAAGCAGTAGTTCACTTCACTGCATTTAGGAGCTCAAACAAATATGGAGCAGGGGCCAAAAGTTATTATCAGAAAAGTCATGTAATAAATAAAAATCGCAGGTTGGGAGTCATGTACTGGACCCCCATAGATTTGTAATGTTACAGTGTCAGTTTTCAGCTTTAGGCAGGGATTGCTGCATGAAGCAGGTAGTATATTATGGCTTCCTGCAACCCTGAAAACGAGTCAGCCAGCTGATATATTGTAAGAATGGATGGACATCATACAGAAAAAATGTCTGATCTCTGCAGGGATTATTAACTAATGTCAGAGGTTATGGAATGTAACTACGGTAATTCTTAAGTGTGTATGATGATCAGAGATCAGAGTTCCCCACACCGGTGCGGCACCGGCACCGGTGCGGTGAATTCTCTCTGACAGTCGGGGAAGGTCTGCGCGATGGACGCAGACAACCCCCGCTGCTAGCCGCACCTCCTTCCGGCTGCAGCGTAAGTTGTCTACGCGAATCGCGTAGAGCTGTACACGCTGCCCCTGCTACATGCCAGGGGACTCAGAAGCTCCGGTAAGTTTGGGGGGGAGGGGCGGGGGAAGGGACTGTTAAATGGGTGGCATAAGGCATTTCTGTAGGCAGAGTGCTCTGTGAAATGCCTTTTAACCCCCTTAATGCCGCTCTGCCTCCAGAAATGCCTTTTTAACCCTCTATACGCCACTCTGCCTCCTGAAATGCCTTAAACATCCCTATATGCCACTCTGCCTCCTGAATGCCTTAAACCTCCCTATATGCCACTCTTCCCCATAATATGCCTTTTAACCCCCTTAATGCCAGAGTGGCATATAGGGGTATAAGGCATTTCTGGAGGCAGAGTGGCACATAGGGGGTCAAAAGGCATATAATGGGGCACAGTGGCATATAGGGTTAAAAGGCATATCATGAGGCACAGTGGCATTTAAAGGGTTAAATGGCATATCATGGGGCACAGTGGCATATAGGGGGGTATAAAGCATTTCTGGGGCAGATGTGCATAACTGGGGGGGGGGCAGGTTGGAAAATAGAATGAAATAAAACCAAAATATTTTTCTCAATCATAGCTTTTATTAAAAAAATAGTTTATATGAATTAACATTTTCTGGTAAAACGTTTTTCCAATAGGGTCGTCTTATATTCAGGCTTTTTCTTTTTTCCTAAATTAATATTCAGATTTGGGTCGTCTTATAATCAGGGTCGTCTTATACGAGCAAATACGGTATTTAATTTTATACGAGCAAATACGGTATTTAATGAAATGCATGCAGCCATAGCCAACCATAAGGTTCCTAGCTTTATGAACGACATCTTTAATGCCTCCTTCTTGGCTGTATTTGTTTGCAAACATAGCAGAGAACCTGGCAATAGAAATTCCTTCAGCTTTTTGGTCTCAGTAGAAACCTCACATATATAACAGTCAGCTAAATGGACTGTTATTAGTGGGTTGATCAGGGTAAACATGTGAGTCTTTTAATTAAACAAGCGTTACATAAGCAAAAGTGGCCGACTTCTAGTGTAAAACGTCAAAGCTGCAAAAAACATGTAAACAATATATCAGTTTTTATACATTTTTTTTATACAGTTTTTATGTTTCTGTACCTGTCAGCCCCCATACTAATTCTCCAGTCTTGTTGAAAGACTTTTCTTGTCAAGAAACCCCAAGAAAACACACACAGCTGGCTGGCACACACACACATACACACAAACACAGTTGCTTTTGAAACTAACCTGTGGCTTTTTAACAACAGTAAACGAGCAGCCTTTACTACAGTGATTAATGCACACATCTCATAAATCTGTTGCAAAACAAAGGATTTCCGGTTCCAAAGCTGTTACATTATATTGAAATGCATGCAATGGATCAGGAGTATTTGCACTCATCATATTGTAATGACAGTTTTATTAGATTGTGACATATCGGCCTTCTCTAGAATTTTGGATGTATGGTTTCCTCTATCTTATGGACAACCTTTATGTCCTAATATCAGAGAATACATCATCGTTTCAAAATAGTTGAAAGGAAATTTGCATGGACGTATACATGATGTAATGTTACGTAAAGGGGTTTTTATTAACATTGTGGATTGTAGATTTTAGTTAAGTTAAGTAATACATTATGAAGAATTGTGCTTTAGAACTTTAAGGCATTTTTAAAGATTAAAAAAACTGCTTTTTTTGATTTCTCTAGAAATGTAATTCATTAGGTTAGACCTATCAAACCATCGATACAGAAAATACTAAAAGGAATTTAACCAATCAAAATTTTTAAATAAAAGAAAAACATTAATATTAGTTCAGAACACAGTTCAATCTCAGCATATTTTAATGGATTTTAGATGCCGTGGATTTTAACGCAAGTTAATGGACTGGTGTGCGTTATGTCTATGTAATGTGTTGAATGGGTTGTACAAATTTCAGATTTTACTAATGTAAAGTAGTCATTTGCTCAGATCCGTAAAGGCAAGAAGTATTCTATCATCTCATACAATGAAATGCATTTCATTCTTTTCCTATTTGGACGTCTTCATTTTGTCAGGCTTACAGACTAATGAGAAAGCCTCAGAATAGCTGTTTACTGTCTACACACTAAGCACGTAAGTGCCTTTCAATAGAAGTAACAAAAAAATGCGTGCAAAGATAATGCGTAGCCTGAGAAATACTTGTGCGCTGACAGCTATCCAACAGCGTTGTCACAGCAGGAAGACATCAGTTGAAGAAACAGATAGCGACCTCAAAAAAAGTTTGGTCAGCAGCCTGGACAGGGTTTCAGTAGATTATAAATCACCCCAGGGTCGCTGTGTTCCCACCATATAGAGAGCATGGTTGTTTTATTATTGTAATCTAATAAGAGTTGGGAGCAAAGGACATCATTAATGTGCATTTCGAAAAAAGAAAAAAATATTGTCGGTTACAATTTCAAAACTATACAATTTCATTTGCCATTGAAGTTTAAGTTGCAGGGTTAAATCTTTACTAGGATTCGGTTTCACTTTATTGCTAGATCTAATCCCTTGTTTATGAATTAGAACATACTTAGAGAATTTCATGACTGTGTTTTTAGGAATAGCCTTATTAAGCGTGCAACATAGAGGCAAGATATTACACACTAGATAAATAGCTAGTCAATTTACTCTCTTTGATTTTAATATCTGTGCACCAATAGTCAAATGGCCAGTGAATAATACCAATAATAATACCTTTTTTCACTTTTCAGACACCGGTTAAACAAGTTTAATTTACACGTTTCAACATTAAGCAGTTCACTTTGCTCTTATCTGTATCCTTTCAAATGTTATATCTCTGAAAGGGGGTAATTTATGTCATTTGTATTAATGACACGCAGCGCTTTGTTGAACGCAACAGGAGGGTGTTCACAACTGTGTTGTGATTAGTACTGGCGCCCAATGAATAAAATGTAAAACCTATTTCAAAATATTTCATGGATTCATTTTGCACTCGGATTTCACTCTGTGTTTTGTTACAGAGTAATATGATATATATATATATATACCTTGATAGATATTATAACATTCTGTTTACTTAATTATGATGCAATACCTGATAATAACTCTCTCTCTCTATATATATATATTACCTGTGTTTTGTTGATTGATCCATATTTACAAATTTCCAACAGAAAAATCCCAAGTTTTAAGCATTATATTAAATGTTTTAAATCAGTAGAATTATATATATAAACACTATGGGATTTCATATTGTCTGCTGAACAAAATCTAGAGCTAAAATAGATACCCTAAAGTCTAAAGTTTAGGGGTACTTTTTACAAAACAGATGTGATTACATAGACAACTTGTCCAACAAAGGTGATGAGTAAATAAGCAACCAGCTTTCAGAAGATCTTAATAAAAGGAAAAGTTAAATGTATATAAGTATTAAATTATTACCATTGAAGATCTCCATTGAAATAGAAGCCAAAGGACCACAAGTGACCTTTCTTTTTGGCTATGAATTTGGTCTTGTTCTTTTAGGTAAAGGGGTTTAAAACTTGATTGGCTCGTCAATTTTGCCAGCTTTCCACTGAGTGTCTAGTCTGCTAGGTATTGTTTTGGGGCTGCATTTCACTGGGTCATATTAAGGGACGTCCCCTATACGCTGAACTTTACATTACATTTTTCTTCTTTCTTACCCATTTGAAATGTTTTTCCATTTCCATTTATTCATATATTTTGACTAGTGTAATAAATTCAGATGTGTTAATTACTAGGCGAGGATCTCAATTAACAATGATTGTCAATCACTTAACAGATGATGGACAGCAAGGTGATTGGAATACCCCTTTGGGCCCTTAGCTGTATATATCTTACTATACACGGTATTTCTTCTATCGTCAACTACGATGTTTATTAAATCTCAGTGAGCCCAAGGCAGTGTTTAAAATGTAGTAGCCATTTTTTTTTATTCTGTAGTTTTACATGTGTAATAGTGCAGCTGCTTGAGATGTCTCAACCAGATGTTAGATTGAAGGATGCCAGCAAGCTCTACTTCTCACCAGCTGCTGCAAGTGAAAGAATTACAAAGTTGAAATAAAATTATAGCAATAGTTTTGAAACTCTTTGTACTTTTGTGGCTTGTGGTTAAGGTAAATATATAAGGGAATGCTTGCTTTAGATTAGCAAGTAGTTAACAGTGATGAATATTTTTTTATGCGATGAATAGCAAAAATTTGCCAAAATGACTTCTTAGAAGAAAAAGTTCTTTTAAACTCAAGCACAAAAAAAGTTGTAACGGCACACAAAATATAGCACTGTGATAATTGTTACAGAATACAAAAACATTCCCATTGAGATAATGTAAATGTTGCATTTATACTTATATAGCAGGATAGAGCCCCCCCCAAAATATTATGGGAAAAGTTAAATCAGTTACTTATTTGACTTTATTGACAGAATGAATATGCCGGTGCTACCTACGTTACCATTAAACAATAATGTATAATGGATATTTATCCTATTATCAGTGCATGGAAGGACCGTGTATAATGTTTGGTGGTTCCTGTTTTGTGTGACTGTCCTATGCTGTAGTTCTGTATTAATTCAAATGTTACACTGCATGTTCGCCAGACTTCTGACATTTACTTTGTCCGCATGTTTAAATGTTTAAAAATAACCTGATCAGTGTGAGCTGTCTTGTTGCCCTATGAGCTTTTTGTTGATGTGAGGCAGCTTGAAAGTCATGCTTGGCCTAACAGGTCAATAAGCAAATGATCTTTCAGGGACAGTTTTATTTGTTGATATGATCAACATTGTAAAGATATTTCTGGTAAAAGAAAAGATACTGGTAAGTCCACCCTTTTAACGTGTTTTATTAGAGGTTGCTCACAAGTCTATTAAACAGTTCTAATAAAACCAATGATATAATTCCAACCCTGAAACTATGGCTTCCACATCTTTTAATTAAATTAGGCATAATACCTCCTTCAGAGAAGGTATAATAATGAAAATCAGGTTAAGATAGGTGCCACCTTGCTATATTCAAAATACGTTATGGTGGGGAGAAGAAAGGTGATGAAAATTCCCTCCACGTAAACTTAAGAAATAAGGAAACATCGCCAAACATTAACTTATATCCACAAGGCAAGCCTAAAGACGCGTGGACATTTTCACATGGAAATTCTATAGTGCAAAGGATTCTGGGTACATGCAAATCAGGTTAACAGCAATCATTTGTTACATATATATATATATATATATATATATATATATATATATATATATATATATATATAGTATCTATATTTGAAGTATAATGTGTAGAAGAGAATGTGTCAGAACAACTTAATGAAACTATTTATACATGTGCCTGTGTGTGTGTGTGTGTGTGTGTGTGTGTGTGTGTGTGTGTGTGTGTGTGTGTGTGTGTGTGTGTGTGTGTGTGTGTGTATATATATATATATATATATATATATATATATATATATATATATATATATATATATATATATATATATATATATATATATATATATATATATGGACCTGATGAAGGGAGGATAACTCTCGAAAGCTTGTCTTTTAAATATTATGTTAGTCCAATAAAAAAGATTTCACCGCATACTCTGCAATACATATATATATATATATATATATATATATATATATACACACAATTAGTCCTCCAAATCCCCTTGTTAAATGTGTTAAATATTTAAATGATGTAGAATAATTCTAAATAGCTAAATGCCTAAAAAGCCCTTCTTCCTATTAAAGCCCTTCCACCTACCCACTTCTGTAATACTCCCCAAACATTTTTTGTGGTTATTTCAGAAGCTAGGAGGTACATTTTTTACTACCTATTATAGTAATTTCGATTTAAGAGGAGCTCTAATATTATTTCTTGTCAAATCATAATAAAATCATAAAATGCCATTTTACCAATAACATGTCCTTCAAGGAATTTTCAGTTAAATATATAAGTAGTACCGTATTAGTGAATAAAAATACTTTAATCAGACAGAAATAAAAAATACTTTGGCCACTTGATTAGGGCTGATTTCCACCATCTGCTCATACTTACTAAGGATCTAGCCCTGACTGAACACTAATTTGTGCACTTCCTAGAAATTGAAATCTCTCAGCAAGCAAATTAACAAGAGAAGGGATTCAGCAATAATGGAGCTCCTCAGCTTTTGTTTCCTCTGACAGATGGACAGGGTGCGCTCAAATTGAATTCAGCTTAATTGCATTGTGCCATTTAAAATTTTTATCTGCTCCACAGATTTTGTTTACAGGTTTCAGGATTCCAAACCTTTGGAAGTTTTTTTTTTGGCCTGTAAACCATTGCTGGTAAAACTAAATGTTCTAAAAAAGTGAAAAAACGTGGAATTCAGTATATGAAAAAAAATAATGATTTGGGGGAATTATTTTAGAATTAATTAAAGGCAGTGGGAAGAGGATGACCTACACCATCATTGCACAATGGCACATATTATAATAAAAAAAAATCATTGAGATTATATTTCTTGTTTCTTTGGGCGTTTGATCGAAATGTCTGAGTAAAATATAATGACTGGGTAAACGACATGATTTGTATGACTTCATAAGACCACATGAGTTTCTTTGTATCTCGTGAAAGACTGCATTACCTTTGAAAGATTCCATGTTTGTAGGGCTGAATTAAGACTTGGATACCTAACTTGTTTGGCCTTCCTAGGTCTTGAGGGAAAATTGGCACTTTAAGGCACTTGCCTGGGGTAGACAAGAGTGCTATACCAAAGTTAATTGACTAAACCATAAAGCTTGCAGCATACTGTGCCCAAAATGCAGCATACTGAACCCGAGTATTCACTATGGACTGTTTTGATGGATTGCATGGAATGAGGCGTAGTGCTATGAGGAGGCAGTTCTGTAAAAGTCGCCATGTTTTATTGAGTGCATTGCCAGTTGTCTCGTGATAACCCTGTCACTTTATTGTAGTGGACAACCCAGTTGTGCTCCTTATGCACTTCCCTTTTCGCGCTCAAATGATATCATTATGAGCTGCTATAAGTCTCTGACAAAGCTCTGTGGGAGGTGAGCGGGAAAAGGGTAATGGTTTAACATGGCATGAAGGTAAGGGAAGAGGAAGTGGTGGAATTACTGAGTAGAGATGAGTGGGTGTGTGTGAAATAAACATTTATAAAGAATGCTGGAATGATTGAGTGGAATTTGGGGAGTGAGGAGAGATAATTAATGGAAATGACCCTCTTGCACAAATATTTGCGTTTTGAAAAAAGTATTAGGATTTTGAGGGTAAATGAGCTGTTATTGAGCACAACTTCTCCAGGGAAAAATGTTGTTCAGTGGCAAGCAACTAAGAACACACAACCTGAGTGCTTTGTTATGATAAATTATGAAAATCTCTTTCATAGTGCAAATTGAAGCTAAGTTCTAACTGATCACCAGTTTTATACTGTTATACACATAAATATGATACATAATACATATACATAATACACAGTAATGTATATCCTACAACCAACCTTTGGAGAGCTGCTTAATAAGGGTGGATTTATCATTTGACATAGGGTACCTGGGTCACATCTCGGCCTGGACTAACCACCTGACACACAGGGCAAATGACCATAGGGCTGCTGACTGACAGCTCCCCACTTTTTACACGTAATGCCGCTCCAGTGGCTGTAGGGTTAATGTGCCAAGGGGCACTTTTCATCTCCCATACAGCCCTGGACACAGCTACCTGTTACATGTCAAAATTTTCCTTACAAAATTGTGGTAATCCTGCACAAAAGCCATGTACACATACTGTGCACACGTAGCTATAGCTTTCTTTTAGGATAGTTTCTAGTTTACTGGAACATTATCAAGACCTCGCATGTAATATACCCATGTGTAAAATGGTACATTGTTGAAAAATATTTGTCTTTGCTATTCAGATATCACATCAGCCTGCTGCAGAATTCAATTACGAGCATAATTTAATTAAAATAGAAAAAAAAAACACCCTGATCTCTATAATAGAAATTCTTGTCACAGAAATTCTTGTCATGATAGTAGATGAACGGTGAAAACTTAAGCCCTTAGTCTTCTTGATTTTTTTTTTATTGTTCCATGTCGTTTAATTTTTCTCTGCAAAAAAAAAAAAACAAAAAGAAATCTCATCGCTACATCAAAATAATTATTTACTTTGCATTTATAATAGTCCCTAATGTGTACAAATGTAAAAAAAAAAAAAAAAATGAACTCTTTAGAATTTGTATCATTTATCTTTTAGCAACACGATACAGATAGTGCTGAGTCTTCAACTTTTAAATTAAAACTGATAACCTTGGGCAATCAGGAGCTTTTATAAAAAGGGATAAACTTTAGCTTGCCCGAGAACAGGTTGTGTCTCTGCAATGCTTCTGGGACTAAAGAGATCAATTAAGTGTGTATAAACAAACAGTTGGAAAAACGCTACTAAAACAACAGTGAAGAAGGCTCTCTATTGGGCTCCAGGGGCCTGGGGGAGAGAAGTTTCATTAACTGGATTTGAAGTCCTATGGCCTTCTATAAACAGGCATTAATTAAAGAATGTAAAAAAAATAAAGTTTCAGACCTTGCAATATGTTAATGATCATATGATTCAGGGCCTGGGATGAGGTGGTGCAACAGAGGTCATAAAATAAGCATGAAGCATTTAATATGAGTGCTTGGCAGGGATTTCTGCAAATTAGTTGGTTATTTGCTGGTCCAAAGCAAATTAAGGTGATTTTGCTTCACTTGCTAATTTTTTATATGCATGCTTGGCAAAATGTTTTTCACAAATGGATGAAGGTTATTGTTAATGGCTTAATGAGAAATATTAACATATTTAAATACAACAGCGAATCCTGACATGCCGTACAAGCAATAGCGATTTTCGACGCGGTTTTTTTTTTGACAGATATATAAAATGCACAACTAATTGTGGAACGTTTGCTTTTGTAAACGTTTGGCGAGGTGCATATTTTGTAATGCAAAACTCAAAGATTTTTATATGGGAAATTTGTCATTTTTATGTAATGTTTGCTACTGTGCATTTAGTCACACATTTTGGGGTTTACTATTTATTAAGATAATCCAGTAATCCTGTGATTGATTTTCTTATTACTTTATACGCATGATATTCCGGATTTGGATTTTGGATTTTTTTGAAAATAACATTTAAATTACAATTACAAGCAAATCCAAAATCCTCTGTCCAGAATGACTAAGCTCGTCCTTTGTTATGCATAGATAATACACTAAATTACAAATAATAAAACACCCTAAAACACCATTTTATTCTTTTTGTTGCTGCCCGCTAAAAAAGGCCTAGAAGTGACATTTTCTGATTACTAACAAAAGAGCTCAGTCGTGACCACTTCATTGGAATAGTCTTGACTTATTTATTATTGTTTATTTTATTATTGTAAGTTATCTTTTTCAAGCAATACAAAAATCTATTGACTCTATAATGAAAATGTCTGGAAGTAGACAGAAGGTATTACAGACAGTCTCCCCATAAGTGCAGACCCCTATAGGAGCCCCATTACCTTATGTTATATGAACTGCTTAGAATGGAACCATACCCTTTGCAGGGGCTGCTCCTGTAGCTTACACATAAGGTGAGTTTCTATACATAGTACTTATTTTTAAAGAAGTACTTTTATTTTAAAATAGTGTGGTCCTCTTTATTGTAATTAACAGCGAACTGCAGGATTTGTGAAAATTGACAGTTTCCCCTATATAAGGTAGGCTATTCTTTTTTCTGCCACTGTATACCATATTTTACAAGTCGAGAAGATGCTTTTTCTGAAGGCTAAACCCCAAAAAAGACTTAGACCTGTGATGTCTGTACATAACATACTGTATATATGTACCATTTCTATACCATATATGGGAAAGTATCTAAATACCGGTCCAAATTCACTTTTGTTGTACAATGTATTTGAAATCACTTTGTTGTTCTTACGGATGCCCTAGGTTATGGTTATACATAATAGGGTGTGTATTTTTTAATGCAGACTGTAGCTAATATTTTGTTGTAATAAATATTGAATAACTGTTTTGTAGAGTAATAAAAAGATTTTAACATATTCAATACAATCTGTAGATTGTAACCTTGCAAGATGGGCACATACTGCACATAGCAGTTTGCTTAGTCAAATTGAGTTCATACCCTGCAGGATATATTATGTGCTGAAAAAATTGTGCAATAAATAAGGACTATATTATTGTGCATATTAATGTTAACTATATGCTCAAACACACAAACTCCTTAAGTGTCAAGAAACAAAATCTTGCAAAGTATGAGTTGTATCAAAAATACGATGAAGAACGGAAGCGTGTGTGGCATTGCTCTATAACAGCAATTTTAGATGGAGAAATTACAGTTGAGAAAATTTCATGACTCGGTAAAATGAGCAATGATGACATCTGTGGATGCAGGTCTGTTCATATCTTTGTACAGCCTTTAGGGAAATAAATATCTCTGAACATTCGGTGAAGTGAAGCTCATTCAATAAATCAACCTGACACAGTAACACTTCTGGCACATGATCCTCACTTCGATTTCAGCAGTACCTTTCCCTATGTGTGCCTGGGCTACCAAATGGTGTCTCTCTCCCCACAGGCCACGGGCTTGTATATCAAATGTGCCATATACAGAGAAACTTGACTTATTGAGCGCTCTCATGAGGGAAGGTGAAATATGAGGTCACAGGTTGCATGCTAAAGTCATTTAATGGAACAATTCATTTTTTCTCATGATTATTGTCTAATTTTTGAATATATTTTTTACAGCAAAATTTAAACAATAATTTAGCATCTGTTTGTTAAGCAGATTTTGGGCATGCAAGAACACTCTGATGTTAACCCTGCTTTTAGGATTTCAGCCTCAACAGGTTGCTTACAGGTAGTTGCTTTGGATGGTATCTATTACAACATTGTTGTATATTGTTTTCACATAGGTTCTTGGGGGGTCAAACACATCAACCTTAATAAGGTTGTTTTTTTTATTTAAAACCTTAAGATTGAATCTCTACAATAGTTGGTGCACGTTGTTTTTTACATTGGTGCTTGGTGGCCAAACACATCTCCTACAAGCCAAAAAGCTGAGGTGTGCAGACCTGGGAACTCTCCGGGTTTGACCCGGAGATTGCCGGGTGAAGCACCGCTTCTCCGGTTCTCCAGGTCAAGACCCGAATCCTCCGAGTCGCGGGAGTGGGGTCTTGACATGCCCCGCTCCCTGCCCATTTTACATTTAAATGGGGGAACTCCCCCGACATCAGCTGGAATGCCCCCAACATCAGCGAGATCTCCCACTGATGTCAGCTGGACCGCCCACCGACATCAGCGGGACCGCCCACCGATGTCAGTGGCAGTCCTGGCCGTGTCCCTTAAGGGAAGGCTCCGGGTAGCCGGAGCCTAGAAGTTCCCAGGTATGGAGGTGTGTGAAAAGGGTAAATGCATATAGGGGGTACTGCCGAATCACCCCATGAATTTGCAGCAGAGAATGAAATTGTGTTGCAAATGACAACAGAAAATGCTCCATTCATATTGCCATTAACAATGCATGTGGTTCAATAATACCACATACTTTTGCAGTGGAAAAAAATGATTCAGTTTGCTTATTTCAGATTCTGGGGCTTATCATTTAGGGATAGAATTTCTGAGATTTAAATTAGTTTAGCTGGCATTGATTTTTATCCCCTCATACAGTTAAGTGGCTCGGAATGGGTTAACATCATAAGTTATTTCTGCCTTAGAATTAAATAAACTGAGCTAAGACAGAGCTGCATACGGTATTCCCTATTTTTAACAATTACATAACAAATATCAAGTGATCTAACAGCTCAGTGAATTTGGACTCTGTGTTAAACGTCACCTAATCTTGTTTTCAACTGCAGCATAAATAAGAAAATAAATGTTTCTGCAGGCAAAAGGCAGAACGTTAAGTTTATTTAATGTTTAACAATTGAAAAGCTGGCATAAGTCCCTAAATGATTTTTTTTTACCTCCCTAAGTTAAAAGGAAGCATGGCAAGCAGAAAAAATACAAGCTGTTAAGTAAAAGCAATAAAAAATGGTCGTATTTCAGGAACAATTTCTCAATAGTGTTGTTTTTTAATTTAAAGGTTAAGATTAAATCTCTAAGATAATAAATATGTGAATACATATTTTATAAGTTATAAAGAGACTGGTGGATTTGCCTTTTATATATTTTTTTCCCTATACATATGGTTATAGGGGCTGCAGTTCAAGAATTGCAAGACTTCAGTTTTCCTATAGTCTTCTGAGATCTACAGTACTGTGCAAAAGTTTTAGGCAGGTATGAAAGAATGCTGTAAAGTAAGAATGCTTTGAAAACTAGACATATTAATAGTTTATTTTTATCATTTAGCAAAATACAAAGTGAGCGAACAGAGGAAAAATCTAAAAAACAGCATCGATTTTTCTAGGTACACTTGCACTCAGTAGGTAGGTTCTTTCAAACATCTCTGAGAACTAACCACAGCTCTGAGGATTTAGGCAGTTTCCCTCTCTTCATGTAATAACAGATAGACTTGCTGATGCTGAGATCAGGGGGCCATACTACCAATACCAGGACTCCTTGTTCTTCTTTATGCTGAAGAATATGGCTGCGTCTTTGGGGTCGTTGGCATGCAGCAGAATAAATCTAAGGCCTCCTTGATGGTATTTCATGATGGATAAGTATCATCCAGTACTTCTCAGCATTGATGAGAATGTTAATTCTGACCAAATTCCCAACTCCATTTGCAGAAATGCAGCTCCAAACCTGCAAGACACCTCCACCATGCTCCACTGTTGATTGCAAACACTAATTTTTGGACTGTTCTCCAGCCTTTCAATGAACAAACTGCCTTCAGTCCTCATTAGTCCAGTGCCATTACTCAGCACCCCAGTTCCTGTGTTTTAATAAGTCGCTTGGCCTTGTTTCCATTTCAGTGGTAAGGCTTTTTGGCTGCGAGCCTTCCATGAAGACTACTTGTGGCCAGAAACTTCCAGACAGTTTATGGGTGTACCAGGGTCCCATGTTTTTTCCCACTGATAAGCTGATGGCACTGCTGGACATCCTCGGATAGGGAATGGACATGATATGTCTTTCATCTGTTGCACTAAGTTTCCTTGACCAACCACTACGCCTATGGTCCTCAGCATTACCTGTAACATTGTGCTTTTTTTTTTTTTAAAAAAAAAAGAAGGTCTGAAAAAACCCTTGTTTGCCTTGCCAATGCAGTATAGCTACCTTTTGTCTTGTTGCTGTGCTCGGTCAACATCATCTTGTTAGTGAGTTTGGTTGTTCCTCGACCAGTTTTATTCCTTCTACACAGCTGTTTCTGTTTCAGTTAATGATTGTGTTTCAACCAACACATTAAATTGATGATCATTAGCACCTGTTTGGTATAATTGTTTAATCATACACCTAACTATATGCCTAAAAATCCCTGACTTAATACAAGTGTACCTAAATTTTTTTATACTGTTTTGAGTGCAAAGGGTGACCACACCAAGTATTATTTGATTTAGATTTTTCTTCTGTTCACTCACTTTGTGTTTTGTTAAATGATAAAAATAAACTTGTCTATTTTGAAAGCATTCTTTGTTTACAGCATTCTTTCAGTCCTGCCTAAAACTTTTGCACAGTACTGTATTTAGCTATCCTGCACATCTGATCCATGCATTGAGTATTAGGTTGATGCCAAATTCCTACCCGGGTTCAAGGTGGAAATGTCTTAACTGGACCCACGCCACATTTGAATAGTAAAGGTGTCGTCTTTCCAGCCACAATTAAATGTTGTTAAAATAAATGCTGTTATATTTTGGATTTATTAATACATCTGCTTTGCTTAGAATGTGTTTTTACTTGCTAGGGTAACCAAGCACAGATATCACACTAAACGGGTTACTGCCTGTTTTAACAAAGTGGTCCACAAGGCTTTTGTGGCTCTAATAACATAATCTGCTAATGAAAGCTCCTAGTGCAGAACTAAGTGAAGGGGCAGCATTACCAGGCCTCGCTAGGGATATCAGGGCTGACAGGGTCCGGTGGAGGCAGTTGCAAGGCGGGGTGTAGGGAAAGGAAGCAAGTGGAAGCGATCAGAAAGAGGCTGTCCTGGGAGATCATTGATAAGCAGGTGATGTCCCTGAGATGGCATTTCCCAGCCCTGCATGTAGGAGTCATTTAATAAAAGGCACTAGGAACTGGTGTGGTTGCATGAAGCTGGTGGAGGGGTCCACATGTGAGGCGATGTGAAACAGAATATATTTAGGGTGGGTTGACAGTGGGATAGTGCCATAGTTAGTGTATGTTTTGCAGGTTTTGGTGTTCCAAATACCCATAGGAAGGCATACTTCTTATTATGTGGCGATTTACCTTCTATTGTAGTTTGTACTGCTTGTGGGCAATGTTTTTTGCCCTGCTTTAAAGAGAGAGACCCCTAATCTTTGTCCAAGAAAAATTTTTATGAGCTTAGGAAAGATAAAAAAAATTGGTTTGTCTGTTGTTTACAGGGTTAATAATATCATTTTTGTATGCTTTTATTAAAATCATTTTCAACTTACTCTTCCATGGATGTGGGTTTACACATTTCCCGAAAATACTGTGAAACCTTAATAAGTTAATTTCTGCCTGGATGAATGATGGGAAACATTCCCATAGAGGATGCATTTTCTTGTTACACAAAATGTATGTGATCCCCATATGATATATGATTTTTCCTTTAGATGTCAGAACGTACCCTTTTTATTTGTGTAAAAAGTTATCTTTATTTCTTTAGTCAGATGTAATCTTCCAACAAAAATAATTTTAATAACTGTATTTTATGAAAATACATATATCTCTGAAATTCCTAAAAAAAGATCCATTTGGGAAAACCAAATCAATAATGGATGTTTGTGTATTTTAAATAAAATGTAAATAATACAAAAAGTCCATTTTATAGCCAAGCACCTGTATAAGAATGGTAGGAGCACAGTTAAGGGAGCAGGCATGCCACATATAGCTCAGATATACATTACTTGCTCCTTTGTATTTCAAAGTCCTAAGTGTCACAATATAATGTCATATTTTGGGGTCCTGCAGCCGCTAGAGACCTCAAGAGACAGACATATGTACCAGCTGAGGGACACATTCCACGTTTAATCTGTAGGCCAATATCAAAGTACAAAGAGGCTTAGAATGGAAGCAGTCTCGCGATTAAATCATTTTCTGGTGATGGGACTGGTGGGTGCTGCCCTTGGTCAAGCTTTGTTGACCAATGTCTACATACTTTGCTACTATTGATATGTAAATGAGAAGAAAGAAGTTAAATTCCTGTTCCAGTAATAACTGAAAATATGGCCACAGCTATTACTTAAGTGTTGCTACAGATTGTGTGCTTTAAAATAAACTTGCATTCAGTACTATTCAGCCCTTATCTCTATTTGTTCAGTTGTTTTTAATATCACATTATGAAAGAATTTCAAAAGCATTTTGCCATGAAGTCATTTGTTATCCTCCAGCAGCTCTTTGCCTGTTGAATTATAAAATGTCTTACTCCATTTGCATGCCCCAGATGGAGTACATTATAAACTCTGCAAGAAATTCCTGGTTTGTGTAACAAGTATTCTATTTGTCCTTTCTAGGAAAAAATAAAATGTCAAAATGTATTGACTAATATATTTATCTGTGTACAACACGATTGAATCTCTCATAGAAGTCAATCTTGAGGAAAGAAACATTGTTCTTAAAATCTGCCTCTCAAAAATCATTACTTTAAGTTGTTACTTATTATATATTTTAGTATGGACAGAAACCTAAAACTGTTATTAGCTTAGATTTTATTGGTTTATATAACTAAACTAATCCCGCCCACGTGAAACTGGAAAGATAATGCTTGCTAAATGAGATGTATGTGCTTTACTATCGAATGGTGGAAGACTTCACTATGAAGGGCCAAGACATGAAGGTTATTCTGTGGCTTTTGGAGAAATTTCTCCACATTTTATGGGCCATCTCGTTCCTTCCTGTAGGAGAAACAAATTAGAGTGGTCCTTCTTACTGGTTTGTAACATTAGGGAGTTGAAATGTTCAAGTCACCTGCAAACATGGTTTGGTGAACATGGCTCATTATGTTAACTAGATTTACAAAAGAACCGTTGGATGGCCTTGTATCACATAACCCACAGGTCCATTATTGACTACACTACATGCATGTTTTCTTTGTTCAGTGGTATAGTTAATTAGATGGTGTAGTTAATAAAAAACAGGTTGGTTTAACAATAATGAAATTCTATGTGGATACGTTTATCTACTCAATCTTTTACAAGTAGGCTAAAGTCAACCTGAACATCTAAAACCAGTTCTAAATTCTTAAACAGTTTGTTTTCAAAATTGTGACCCCTAAACTGAAAAATAGTCTAAAATCAGAGAACGTACAATTATCGTAACAGATCACTAATGTACATATTGTGAAATATAGGGGCTGACCTTCTCATTCCCCTTCAGTCCTCGTATAGTATATCTTAATGCTTATTGTCAATTTTGTATGCTGAAACTTTTAATGGGCTGTGCATCCCATCTTCTCCTGACTTGGATGCATGTACCCACAGATATGTTTTCCACATGCTTTTATTTACGCAAAAGAGACTTGTGATAAGTAATCCAGAATATTAATACCCGTTTACTTTAGCAATTAAACATGGTACTAACACCATTTGTATATAGCCTCAGAATTGATTCTGCTGAAAATGAATTTTACTGAGTAGCTCATAGTAAATAACTAAATGACTAAAGTGAAGTATCTGAGTCATAAATATATCTAATCGATACCTGAGATATTTTCTGGAACATTGGTTTGCACCAATTACATCTTAGCAATGATTTTTTTTATTTCTGAGTAAATTATATCAGGGATAAACATTGTATATCATTTTTGTTACCAGAATATGTTGATTAAAGCAAAGTGTCGTACGTTTTTACTTGTGCATGAATTAGTTTGCAATAGCTCATCAAGTTTTATTTATCTTATCGAGATGCGCATGGAAGCTCTTTAAAAATAATAACAAAATTGGTACTGATTATGCTTTGCACGTAACCTCCTTAAACGTACAGTAGATATATTTGAAAGCAACATGGATGTTCACAATGGTTAGTCTTATCTCATAAAATCCTACCATCAGGCCCTATGGAAATAGTGAAAAAATAAAACTGAGAAACTGTAACACATTGGAAACTTAACATAAATTGAATAGCAAATGATATCATGCATTCCATGGCAGAAGGCCACACTGGGCACCCTAACACTGCACTCCAGTATGGTAGTGTTTCAGAAGTACAAGGTTGTGATGAAAATGTCAGATGGAATGGTTATGGGTGTAGACATCAAGGAATGAGTAGAGCTGAGACCCATTTGCTTAATTGCATAGCCTACAAGATTTGTCAGGGTTAAACTATGTATGGGGCAAGAGCAGAAGGTGTATATAAGTAACTGACAATGTTTATCATGGTAGGACCACTTTGTCTATCATAGTGACCAGCAGATGCATGTAGTCTGATTCCCCTTCAGGTTTTTTATTAAATGTATTATTGACAGTCTATTTTAAGTCACATTGGATGACAAAGCTGAGTAGCAGGGGAAGGGGCAAAATGGGCCAAGGATAAAATGCTAAATACATACTTATCAACAGATTATAATTCTAAAAAAATAACATTGTAAATATAATAGGAAGGTATATGCTTTTCTACACAGGTAAAGTAGATTTAGCTTTACTCTAGATTACATAAATGGTGAACCACAAAATGTTTACTTGTATGACAAAGCAACACAGAATCATCAAGGGCCAGTGTGTGAGGAGCCAGCTACAATATGTTGTAGAGTCAACTTTAATAAGCTTGTTGATGTCAGGGTACATAGCTCTGAGCTTCGAGAAAACGTGTCTTTATTAATGAGGGTGTTGGTAAATGAAGAATGTGTACAATTCCTGTTAGGGATAGAAGCAAATACAAAGTGAACTTTCACTTCCTGGTTTAAGGCACAGAAAATGTGTTCAGTGTGGTGTATTTTATTTGACAATGCTATGTGTATAATAGTAAGCCAATCCGATTTTGATTTTTTGCTCTCCACCTGATCGAACACCTTTGGTGCCTGTCATCGCTGGTTAGCTGTTAGTTCTGGTGGACTTCTGCCTCCTGTTGTAGCGTATCTTCTTGTTTAGGTTTCTCAAAGTATCGTCTGTTCACTCAATCACTTTCTAAGTCTTCTGTAATCTCTTCTAGTGCAAGCTCTCTGGACTAGTTCCTTTTGTTTCCCCTCTCTTGCATTATTTACTTTAATCCACTGTGAGAAAACGTGAAAGTGTGTTGTCCTAAATACTAACATCATAGCATCAAGACTGTAAGCTCCATACTCTATATTATAGAAGAGAGAGAGAGAGAAATAGCCTCTTGTGCGAAGACGCTGTTTTTTGTTTAGGTCTCTCTGTCCCTGGTGGGAGCCTTAATTGCATTTTCCGTTTCTCACTGAGAATGGTTGAAGAGCGTCTGTCTTCCCTGCTGATGTTGTAGTTTCAAGTTGTATGACTCGATCTCAGACAAAACTCATTAATCCAGAAACATACTGTAAATGTGTTTAAAGTTTTGTTAGTTAACTATGCACAGTGAACACAATAGTCTGCAATACTATTTCAGTGCTTTCCCGTATTGAATGTTTGCTATTATCTACAGGCTATAAGATTTTGCTCCGTTGGTGTTTTGATGAATTAGATTAATATACCATTATTACTGCTTTAAACTAAGTTTGTCTTCTTACATATTATATAGTGTCAGCTTGTATTGTTTGTTTTGGTGATTGTTTAAGTAAATTAAAAAATACCATTTAAAGTGCAAATAATTACAGAATGTTTAAATTACCATGGCATCTTAATCATCAATTTAAAATGGATAATTAACCAGAAGGTATTCACATACCGTTATATATTTCACTTACCTATTTAGTGTGCTGCCAGAAGCAAGTTATGCTGAGCAGAACCCATATATCACTTGTAGAAAAACACATTTAAAAGGACTGTAGAAACAAAAAAAATCAAATTGTGGTGAAAAGGCCACCTAAAAAGGTTGGCCTGGTTCATGTGTGGCATTTTGGAGTACAGCAAGTATTTTAGTAGCTGTTTTTTTTTCAAAATAGGATAGCACATAGGCCATGTAGCTCCCATCCCCCAGTTGCCAACAATTAAATGTAAAAAAGATGAATGAAATTACATTAATAATGATTATGATGTATTTTATATCTTCTAAAAAAGCCCTTGTAATTTATGACATCACATCATTCTTCTAGAGAATGGCATTATCCTTGATTTGTGTTTCTTCATGAATGTATTCATAAGTTGCATAGGTAATGTGAAAGATCTGTAAATAACATGTTATAGGCTATAGAGGTAGTCATGTCTTAATATGTCCTTTGACCGTGGTGTCTCATGTCCTTATACTGTGTATGGCTCTGGTGTTTCCTTTCTGTATGTACTTGATAGCTACCATAGCGTTGAACCCCGTAGTAGTGCATCCTGTCTGGTCAGCACCTTAGGCAATAACCTAGTTGTCAATATGGTAAGACAACCATTCAAGAGTATCAAACTCAGGCTAAAAACAAAAAATCCTGAGAACTCCTGAAATGTATATAACAGTTCATTAAAAAAGCATAACATAGTTAAGCATAAATGATCATACCCTTTCTCACAAAATCATGATTCCCTTGAATGTAAAGCATGGGTTTTCTGAATCCGTCTGATATTGTGAAACCTATATCCTAAGTAAAGTGCTTTGTTACCCGCACCACCCTTGGTGCGTCTTGAGCAACATGCCATGTTTTAGCGCTAACAAATATTGATCACTAAACAACCTAAGGTTTCGTCTTGGCTATTCTATGTAGTGAAATCTGGACCTCTGGGCACAGACATAATGACTGCCAATTAGCCCTTGAACTTGTATTTTTTATATACACTTATTTTCACCTTGTTAACCAGTTTTTATAAAACTTATGTTTCTTTGATGCGGTTTATATAAAAGTAAACCAGACTAAACACATGCTCGCTTTATTGTTCATTTCTACTAAATGTTAACTACTAAAAAAAGAGAATATTAACTTACCGAGACATTCATACATTCATAACACAGACTTGGAGACATTGCGTAGATGTGTAAAATTTTCTTTACTGTTAACTTTTTTTTTTTTAATTAAAAAGCCACATGAACAACTTAAGTGAAGGAAGAAACCTCAACTAACTCAGATGTTATGTGTCTATTAGAGACTTTGAAGTTGTGCTGCTATTGAGAAAGATATCTCTCTCTCCTTTAAACTAGTCTTAAAGCAAACCTCAGCTTTAGGGCTATTACTATTAATACTAATGCAAAGCAACCTCTATGCGTTTTGTACTTGCGGTTCATAAAAAAACAGTATGAGTGTGACATTTGAAATATATTTGATTTTCATTTTTACAAAATAAAATCTTACGACCATTTAAAAATACTTTTTACAAAAGCAATCAATCAAAGTGAAGGGAACGTGAATATTATTATTTTTTCAATATTTTTTTAGATGTATAGTATATGCATCACTAAGAAAAACTCTCTTTATATACAGTCTTTAACATATCGGAAGTAATCTATACACTAAAGTCCTATGTGGAAATTCCCTGCAGGTTACAAATCATTTCATTTCTACAATATTGCATTCCTCCTACATGGTTTAATTGCAGACATTAAAAAACAGTCCTGTAGATATTCATTGTTTGTACAAGTTCTGCTGGTTTATTCTAACAATGCTAGCTAAATGATAATATAGTCCGAAATAAAGGAATGTTTTCACAGCTGTTTGTCTTTGATTATATACGGGCTTCTTTGAAGTTGCGCAATAAGACACTTTGAACCTGGAGAGAGATCAAATAATGAATTGTTCTGCTTTGTGAAGCTTAAGAAGGGATTTTATTGTTGAAATATATAGCACAACATATTTTTTTTTCTTTTACATTTAATACAATAGTTAAAGGTGGGATGAGATCATTGCAGATGGATTAAATTAAATGCTTAAGGCAAATCACACATACTTTTTAAAACATTTTAACCAACTTTCTTTTACGTAGAACAATCAAACGTAAAATACATGTACAATTGTTACTTCAGCATTTTCATGGCTTATAATAATAAAACTACAGATAAACTAACCGTAAAGAGCGTCTTTAAATATTCTATAGTGTCTTTAAAACATAAAGAACTACTCTAGAACATTTGGCTAGGAGCTTCTATGCATCCTGGATAGTCTTATCTAGAATTCTCTGGTATTCTCCAAAGCTTTTGTACATAAGCCTAGGAACTAAATGTTTCATGAAATGGAAAGTAAAACCTACCGGATTATTTAGTGTCCCTAGGCATTAAAACAAATAGGTATACCGATAATTAAATAATAATTTTTATTAAAATAAAAGTTGAGCAAGAAATGCTTTCCATATTTCTCATACAGTAATGCTTGACATATATTTAAAGTATATATGGCTAAAATTGATTTGCACGTGTCATAGAAAACCCAGCCTTGAAAGCAGATGTGATTTAACAAACTCCATATTCACAAATTCATACATTTCACTGATTCCGTGGTTTGATTGGTATAGGGTTGGGCAACAATGGCAAGAGAACAGGGGTGTTTAAAAAACAAGGGAAAAAACTTTAACATGAAACTTTCACATCTTTCAAATGCTAATTTCAATGGGATTTCTAGACAAAGGAATATCGTAACTTTCGAGATTTTTTTATGATGAAGGTGTGTTTAAGAGATGTCACTTTGATATTTTTACATTATGTCCTACATTTGTCAGCTAAAACCAGGATATTGCCTCAATGAGAAAAAGCATGTTCTGCACTTGTCAAAAGGCAGTAAGTAATGATTAAAATAGCAGTGTGAAACGCTGGAAGATTAAAGTGATGCTAATGATAAGTGAGAGAAGAAAAGGCCAAGCTATATTTTAATCCCTGGGAGAATGGTTAATGACTTCTATTGCCTGAGATTAAACTAAACCTGTCTCATCAGCTTTTTCTGCCTGGTGAAAAAAAAAGCTCTCTGCACTTTAATTTATTAAAGTCTTTTAAGGAAGCACATTGATCCACAGAGGTTAAACTTGAAAAAATGGGAAAAATACACAGTAAAATGCTTTAAGTAAATTGGGACTTCTTTTGCTTTAGGTTACTCTCCGTTTTGCTTAAGAATTGTTGGTCTACTGCTTCCGTTGCTTTAATTAGGCAATATTAATTGCTCAAACTGCAGTGTTTGTTTCTTCAAAACAACAGATCATTCCCATGCTTCCAGTAAAAGAAGAAGTTAAAGTGAACTTTAGGTAACGTTGATTACATTCGAAGAAGAAAACAAACCATAACTAAGATCATGAAAATAGTGTTGAGCGTTACAATTGTACTGCCCCCTTTTTTTGTAGAGTGGTAACTGTAAGAAAAAAACTAATTTTGAAATATTTGAAAATGTGGAAAAGTACATGTTCCACAAAAGAGCTGACAATCTAAAATAAGTTAAGCAGCATCTTCCTGGTGTGGTGTTACATCTCCTATGATTTCTGTTTTGCTGGCAATACCTGATGTGGTAAAACGTGTGTGATTTTGATGAAGGGCAGCTTGAGATCGAGGATGACATTTCCTACAATTTCTTCTTGAAATATACGTAAAAAAAGAGAATAGAAAATATTTGCTTTCGGTTAAATATAAACTTTCGTATGTATGTTAACCTATAGAAGCTCTTTCCAATAATAGTTTCTCAGTTGATACATTATACTCTCTTGTGCATTGCACTGGTCTTGGTCTGGTAATGCAATGCTAACAGTGTCTTCTACCAAGTGAGACGTGAAGTTTTCTTTCAGTTTACCCAAACACTTTTTACTGAATTTCAAGTTCGTTTTTTAAAACCAGTTTTTTTGATAATCAACATATATAATTATAACAATGACCAGTCATTTACTTTTAAGTAGTCAGCATGCTAATGTTTCGTAGATTGTAGCAAATACCCATTGCCAATATCAATCTAGAAAGCTTCCACATGATCACCACCAAAACTGTCTTCCTTTGTACAAACCAAGCATGTTTGATAAACAGACAGACCCCACTATCCTTTCTGCAATTGGTATATCTTTCTTAAGAATGGCATAGCCGCCGATTAATGGGTTGTAGGTGTAATTTCTCAAAGCTAAAAAAAAGTCTCTTCCATGCTAGGGTTCCTTGTTCTCACTTGATTGTTCAGCCTTTAGTGGTAGTTTTCGTCTCAGTTTTGTGGGGTATAATGATCTTTGTGTTCCCCAAAAAGCTCCATTCCAATACAATCTTCTCTCGGCGTAAGTGAAAGAAGCAGAGACCTGTCTTGAAGAAGATGCAATGTCACCAAAAGGGTTTGCAATGCATCTTGGTTTCCATCACAAACCATGTCCCAACAGACACCCTAATATTATAGAACCATTCACGGTTTATCTATGATGCAGCATAGTTAGGTTAAGTAATATTATTATTACTCGTTACACTTTCTGATAAACTTATTAAAAACAACAGTTGTACCTTGTCTATGGGTGGGATAACACGTATCTGTCATATTTTAGTTTGGTAACTAAACCTGCTTGGGGAATTCTAATGTACCAACAGTTATTTACTCACTGGGGAGACATAGCAGATATGCATTGTTTATTTATTTCTGATAGGAACCCTTAAGCGTGTTTTCCTAATCACACGTGTAAAAGCAGAACATCATTTTGCCTCACTGGTTAAACCTCTGTCCTAGTTAATTTGTAAAGACAAGAGATAGAAATTCAACTGTGACCTGATTCTGGGAAAAACTTGAATTAGTCTATGTGAATTTAAAATTGTTGTTGTTCATTCCAATTAGGTAATTTACGTAATTATAACTGTTTTTCCATGTAAGATGCTAAAGTTAATTCAGCATCCCTTCCCCTGTCACTGTCACACGGGAGACCCCATTTTGCATGTTGCCACAACATATTTGTTGCCAAGTCATTTCAGTGTTCACTACAATTAAAGTATAATGAAGGGAGCTGCAAAATATGCAAGATGTCTGTTTATAGGCAGCTTGGTATGAATACATCTGTAAAACCTCTTTTTCTTCATTTCTTGATGTTACACTGTGAGTGTACTTATCATGTTGTTGTTGCACAAGGTACCATGAAATCAGCTAAAACGGATGTATGCCCTAAAATGTTGGCTGTAAACTAATAATTAAATTATAGATATCACCTGTACATTGTCGTCATTTATACTCTGGGTTGCTTAGTATTAAGTTGGAGTAATAAGATCGAGGTTTCCTGAACCAAACATGCTTTGAACATACAAACATACACTAAATGACCAAAAGTATGTGGACGCCTGGCCATCAAGCCTATATATGAGCTTGTTGAGCATCCCATTTCAAGACCATGGGCATTAATATGGAGTTGCCCCCACTTTGTAACTTTCTGGGAAAGCTTTCCACAGTATTACGGAATGGGAATTTGTACCCATTCAACCAAGCATTTGTAGGCCATTCGGGTTCCTCCTCACCAAACTCATCAAACCATGTCTTTGTGGGCCTTGCTTTGTGCGCATTTGCAGTCATGTTGGAATAGAAAAGGGCCTTCCCCAAACTGGTGCTATAAAGTTGGAAGCATACAATTGTCTAAATTGTCTTTTTATGCTATAGCATTAACATTACCCTAGCCTAAACCCTGAAAAATAGACCCTTATCCACCAAACCCATAGAAACTCATTTACGCACAATGCTTGTAGTTATATTGCTTCCAGGGCTAGTTTGGAACTCTGTATTGCGTTATGATACAGAGGATAGGTGATTTTTAGGTGTTATGAGCTTCAGCACTCCACTGTGCTGATCTTTGCATGTGCGTGGTCTACCAGTTTGTGGCTGAGCTGTTGTTAGACTCCTCCACTTAAAATAATAGCACAATGGACAGGGGCAGATCTACCAGCACACAAATTTCACAAACTGTCAAAGGCGGCATCCTATGATAATGCCACATTTAAAGTCACAGCTGTTCAGTACAACCCACTCTATTGTCAATGCTTGTCTATGGAGCTGTCTATAGAGATGGCCGCCTATGTGCTTGTTAGTGATAGGTTTTGCTGAAACACCAAAACTCAAAAATTTGGAGGGTTGTCCACTTGTCATATAGTGTATGTCATACTTAACATAACACAACATTCAGTGTTGGGTATCTGTATGGCTCTAAAAGAATACATCACATGTCCTCACTGCAAATATAACAAGTGACAGGGTCATATTTATATGTGGAGCTATTATCAGGAACACTACATTGGTGTCTGGGGAGATTGCTCCGGATTAAGGGTTTTGTCACATCCTTAATCCAGTCGTGCCTTTATATATGGTCCTCAGTCTCTCATTCCATTCTTTACCCTTGAGAAATATAAAGATAAATAATGCAATCACAGACACCGCAACTGTTCAAATTTATTTTTAATACCCAATTTTGTTGGGTACAGTTATCCTCAATTTCCTAAAAAGTCTAACTTATGTTATTGGCATTTTGTAATTAATATCTGTAATTCCAAGCATTATTACTTAAAACATAAACTGAACATTAACCTGATATTCTAATTAACTTCTTTCTTCCAGCTTTGAGCATCTTTTAAGCATATGCTTCTCTCCACCATCATTCCTAATTTATTTTTTACCTTTGCGTTGTTCTTTCATTTTTCCTCCTGTCTATTTTATTGAAAATGTATCAACATCAATAACAGTTTAATAACATTAGGAATGTGGGGTCTTGCATGTATAAAAGCATTTTTTGTTGCAAAGTGGAATGCATTCCTCATTTTGCTTTAATATTCCAAAGTGCACCTGTCTGTACCTGTCAACCTTCAGATGAATGTCAGTGTCAAGGTTCATTCTCCAGTCAGGTGGAGATCAAAGACGGTCTTTTTACAGTATTGTCAATAGCTACACCATGTGCTATTTCTGATCGGCAGACAGGTCTACCTTATACAAAATAAAGATACCTAAACACAATGGCTCTGTAGAAACACACAGTCATATGTATCACCCTACAAGGGCCATCCCCCTACAGTAAGGCTGATGGCCTCCAACTGACACAAGTGATAAACATTTGTATATACTAGAGCACTTAATTGTCATGTAAAACAAAAGCAGCCACTGATTGACATGTGCTCCCATATAGATTGCAAATGCTTCTTCAAAGGTTTTTGCGTTTTTTTTAATATGCTTAAACCTTAAGACAGATCAGCTACATATAAACTTGCTTAAACTTGATCTTAGAAAATGCAGTTAATGTTTTGCAATTAGTATCTAGCCATATATATTTCAAGCTAAACTTTTCAAATGATGAAATAGTTCTGTAAAGAAGGAAGCTTTGCAACATCCACAGTTTACATCAAAATGCAAAGTTGGGAAATATGGTTTTATGTTTTTAAGCGCTTTTACCATCTGACTAGACCACTGTGTTATATTTGTTCATAACAATGATAAAATGTTTTGCACAGTTACAGGAAAGACATAGTTGCTGTGGGTATACGATATGCTTTCCACCTCTGTATTTACAGAAACCAATCTTAGCGCCTAGAGGTATGGCTTCCGGCCTTGACATGAACCAAGCCAAGGACAAGGTAGACACTGTCCGCTTGGAAGACCAGCTGGATTTGACCATACACAGAGTCCATGCAAACGTATTTTTGGCAGACACAAAGATGGATAATGAAGGAAGGCTTTTGTGTGCTCTTGGCTGAAGCCCACACTGGCTGTTACAGCTCTTCTAATGAGAAATATTTAGGATACTAACTTTGGTTGTTGTCCGTACAATGTCGTGACCATACTAGGGAACATTTCTGTAGCTCTCCTTTTCTGTGGGAGTGGCTTGGCAAAGAGGTGGAGTAGGCACATAGAGGAGAGGGTCTAGCCAGCCTTTAGTGGGAGGGAACTAAGCGGAATTTGGGCAGCAGGTGGGTCTGGCCAAACCCTGCTCCCCTGCACAGTGATAGAAGAAACTGACCCAGAGCTTCACTCAGAGACTACTGGCCATACTAGGAGAGTTCCCAGTATTGGTCATAAAATGTATGATAGCAAAAAAGGCAGGACTGTGTATCATGTAGGAGTGAACTGTAGCCGCAGGCATATCTATTGTTTTTTTTGCATGATACCTACTTAGCCCCTGTTACTGTTACAGTACTGTTACAGTATCTTGTAATACTCAGGTACTAACTCAAGGACTAAAATGAAACTTTGTAACATTCTTCATTAATCTAAAGATCCTCTTGGTGGTGAAAACTAAAGCATTTTCTTTACAATACAGTTTTGGCATTATCTGTTTAATACAATGATAGAAGGTCCAATCATAATGAATTGCATATCTATTCAAGGGTGGGTCTGAGAAGACACATATAAATATATAAAACTAAGTATCCCTACAATGTCCTCATACTGATGACCAGAACATTGTTTCTGCTGTGGTTACATTTTTTTACATCCAGAATCTTAGGTGCAATGAATAGTAGTGCCAGTAGCCCATTACATATACCGTATTGGCTCGGATATAGGCCGCCCCCGTATATAGGCCGCACCCTAAAAGTTTGGTGCTTTTTTAAAGAAAAAAATTTTTTCTTTAAAAAAGCACCAAAAAACATGCTGCCACTCTGTCCTCTCCCCCACCAGATATGCTGCCACTCTGTCCTCCCCCCCGAGATATGCTGCCACTCTGTCCTCCCCCCCCCGAGATATGCTGCCACTCTGTCCCCCCCGAGATATGCTGCCACTCTGCCCCCCCCGAGATATGCTGCCACTCTGTCCTCTCCCCCCCCCGAGATATGCTGCCACTCTGCCCCCCCCCCGAGATATGCTGCCACTCTGTCCTCCCCCCCAACTTACCAGAGTAGACTCCCGGGTGTCTTACGGGGCTGGAGGGGGACATCTCTGCACATCGTGTATACAACTCCCAGTGCCGGCACTCAGCGGAAGTACCGGCACCGGAAGTTGTATACGCGTATTGCGTAGGTGTCTTCCGCCGGCCCTGCAAGACACCCGGGAGTCTGCCATGGTAAGTCGGGGGGGTTAAAATGCATTTTGCGGACATTCACCGGCAACGGCGCATCGCCGCTGCCGGTGAACGTCCGTGCGATGCGCTTAGACAACCTCCCGTGCCGGCGCTCCCCCCGTGGGAAGTGCTGGCACGGGAGGCTGTCTGAGCGTATCAGACAGTAGGATGCAGATCCCCTGCACCGCTGCGGGGGATCTGTATCCTAACCCCGCTGCCTGCCCGGCGCCCGGGACTGCATGTCCCGGGCGTCGGGCGCTAGACCCCGAATATAGGCCGCACCCCCACTTTAAAGTCTTAAAGTGGGGGAAAAAAGTGCGGCCTATATGCGGGCCAATACGGTATTTCCTGTTTGAGGCTGTGATATGTAGCATGGCTAACAAAGTGTTAAAAAGCAAAAAATATATTTTTTTAATTCCTCCTTTTCCATTAGAATTCACCTGGGTGGCTGAGAAAATGGTTTATGGATTAGAAAGAAAAGAACAAGCTAAAACATTTCATACCTTCATCTCTGATAAATTCCCCAAACTCATTCTTCTCATCTGAGCCATAAATAACAACCAAGCGGTTTTGCTAAAAAGAGGCTTTTTTCTTATACCAGGCCTTTTGTCTTTCAGATGAATGCTATAATAAATTTGAGGACTTCAGGGGGATACTGTTTGAACTATAACATTATGGTTTACAACTGCTGATTCTATTATAAGGAGGATATAACACGTTTATGACAAGTGATCTCTATATAATTGCACAAACCTAGGTCCTAAATTCATCAGGCTGCTAGATGATAGAATATCAGATCCCACATTTGCATAAATCCTAGAGGTTACTCTTTCATAATGTGTGCAGTAATTCCATATGATTTAAAGGAAATTATGTTTCTGGCGCTTTATCTAAAACCCAGAAGATTTCCTCCTCCCTATATGGGAACTGGAAGGGATGAAGTGGGACCTAGGGATTGGGGCAAGTGACACCAAGAGGCTACCAGCAAGGTATGGACAGAGCACCTCAAGCGCCAGAAAATATGCCCTAGCTGACAACCGGGGTGTAGTTGAATTGTAGGTGGCCTCCATACCTTCTGTGCATCTCCAAGTCTGTGGAAACTTGAATAGGGCTTTTTAAATGTTGTAGTATTGCAGAAAAAATACCTATCAATATATGTCATCAGTGGTCCCATGGTAGAAACATAGAATTTGACATCAGATAAAAACTATTCGGCCCATTTAGACTACCCATTTTTTTCTGATTTACAGACTCAGACTTTAATCGGTCCTTAACCTTGCATTAAACCGGACAGCACTATAATAACCTACTTAAAATACATATTTTCTAACATATTTCTAGCTTATTGATACGAAATGCTTAATATGTGAAAACATCAGACACATATCACATCAACATTACAATAAAACATTATTTCAAACCTTTTTCATGAGCATTTCTGTGGTAACTTTACCTGGCTAATGTTTTTTTGTTTTTTTTTTTACAATTTAGGTCTAAAATTGAATGGAAGGGGAAAAAAAAACAAATTCCATTCAAAATCCTGGTGAAATATTTATATAGAGTTACTAGTATCATTTTTTATAAAACAAGCACCAATAACAAGTATTATTTTTGTTAGATAGAAGTGTTGCATTTGGAAAAAAAAAAAAAAGGATAGTATATTTAAACAGCATGTTTTGCGTTACATTTTAAGTTAAAGAAACAATGCATTTGCCTGTGCTTGCTTTCGATTGGTATCACGTTAATATTGCCTAATTTAAATTAAAGTGATTGAAGATGCATAATGTATATCGAGAACCGATGAGTGCGTTTTGCTGGCTGATTTTACAAAAAAAAAAAACGCACAAAAGAAAGTTATAAAATTATGGTATCTGTCAGAGCTGGGACATCCACAGGATTTATTTCCAGAAACACAAACACTGCATTATCTCATTAAACCATATAGAACAAAAAAGTGAAACTAAACAAACATAATTATAAATATATCATGTCGTAATGTATCGACGTGTTATGACTGCTGGTTTTACTTTTTATTAAATGAACTAAATACAGCCGTCAAATCATTCCTGATCGCCATGTTCGGAACAATTAACACATGTTGGGCCGTTATAGCCTAGACATTTATAGAATGAATTAGACTTGATGGGAGATGATTGTCCCTTGTGGTAGCCGCTTTCTGCAGAATGTTGCACTGTAAAGTCCTTTTCTGCTTAATCAAGGAGTTCTGTGACACTACCAGCGTGCGAGTCCTTGCTTCATTAGACTCAGTGACTGTTTATTTGAAATTGTAATGAAATATTTACTTTATAAAGCTATAAGGATTAGCTGTGATAATTGAGTGTAGCTGATGTGGAGCTTTCTTAGCGGGACAGGGCCCCGTGTTTGACTACACAACTCAGTGAGAACAAACGAGCAAGCGAGTGTATGTCTGCCTGTCACTTTCTCTCTACATGTTGCTTTTTTCTTTTGGAGATAAGTGGGCCTAATGCTGAACAAATACTGGAAATCAGAAGCCACTGAGAATCATTCTCTTCTCGCTTTCCCATGGCAGTGAGATAGACGCTCAGTCAAAGGACCCCCTCCTCTCAGCAGAGCAACAATTTTGTCACCAAGAGCAAATCCAATTGAAAAGTCCCTTAGACTGTGAGGGAAACTCCACTTGTCAGAATCCGCAAACAGAATGAAAGGAGTTCGCGAGTAAATTGGCATCTGCTGCAGCCGAGGATTCCTGTTATAGTCCCTTGTATTGTTTCGAGAGACATTCAGCCATTTTCATTTATAATGGGAGAAATTAATGCAAATGAGTCAATGGAATGAAATGCATTTTAATGCAGATTTGAGGGATTCTAGCATACTGCTTGATAACAAGTCCCTGCAGGAGAACGCTAGCATTGTGAAAACGTATTTCCCCCATTTCTTCTTACTAGTGGTTTATAACGGGCCCTTTGTCAGTAAAGTAAACTTTTTTTTTTCTAAACTGTTGCCATTGCTCATTTATGTGAATCTTCGAATTTTCTTTTTCTTTCAAGACTCATTGTATCCATGAGTGATCTGGGGAATGTTAATGGTTAATGGCTGAAACAAGCAAGGCAATCATTATGTGCAGTGTTGCAGTTGTCTGTGTCTGATTATGGCTTGCGCATAAGGCAATGAAATGCATGTTTCACAAACAATCCTTTTAACAAGTATCGTTCAAGAGCCTCCAGCTGTCCAGTTCTCTAGTTTCTTTTAACTCTGAAAATTAAAAAATGTGCTTTAAGTTTTATCCTAAGAAACGTGGAGTGAATTATCACACTTTTCAAATCTGATGACAGTGTTGGTAACTGAAAGGGCCAATTAGAAAAAAAAAACAATACAAAATGGCTGAAAAAAAAAGTTACTTCTTGAGGCAAGGTAATCTAAATATTCTCAGAACCTTGATTTTCCCATGACTATGGTCATTTAGCTTCTGTAGATCTATGCATGTTTTTTTATGAGTATACCTTGAAACCTGTAATCAGGGCTTTTGAATTCCTGGTGGCAGGAGTGATGTTATCTCCACTTACTCCCTATCATCCCTTTCCATATCCATTACTTTTCTGCAGTCATCTCATACAGATTCAATGGTGCTTGGCTCCCCTTCCATCTCTAATATGGCAAAAGATGGTAGACCTTTATGGCTGCATCCCAGGAGTTCCCAGCTGGGGTACTGAGCATTATGTAAGAAGTATTTGTGTTAAACTCACATTGTCGTATTGAGTAAACTCAGAGTTGACTGAAAATATTAGTATATATAATATTATTATAAATAAAATATCACAATGTGGTTGACCTAGGAATATAGTTGATCAAGGTTGCCTTGCCATTCCCATTTAGAAAATAAAAGATTTAATTGAACAAAGTTTTTTTTTATTGACATTGTTAATATGTAACTAAATAATATGTTATGCTTATTGTACTTCTTATTAAAATTATTATAAACATAGAAAAAAAGTTAATTGTCTAATGAAGAAAAGGTCATGAGGTGTACAATGACCTGAGACTGTTAAACTGGCAAGCGAGAGAATAAAGCAGCCAGGAACAAAAAAAAAAAATAGTAACAGAATCCGCATTGTCCAAAAGTTCCAGACCAGTGATTAATGTGTAAGATAATGGACTTGGGAAATAAGTAAACACTCCCGTGCTCCCTGCTTTGTGCTTCAATGACTTGATGACAAGGGCAGATCAAGGTGAGAATTTAAGCTGAACAGCAGAAAGAGACAACACTATCAAGAGCACAATAAGTGGGCGACTCGAAGGTCCTGTTCCAGGAAAAATATTAACTTTTTTTCAAACACTATTTTACTTGTTTATTTTCTTTCACATATTATTTTTATTTAATGTTTTATCGTTTTTTATTTATATATCAATGGTATAGTATGGGGAGTTATAATTGTAACTTACTGAAAGGAACAGAGACAAGTGTCTAGAGCCATGTTTATTACAGCTTGCAATCTAAAGGGGAGGTGGGGCCTTATGCAAAATAGTTGAATTAACCGCAATTACCAACTACACAACCAATAAATAGCCACTGAATCTTGGTTGCCATAAGAGCCAGTCACCAAGCAACCAATCTGTAGCACTATTACACTAGGGGAGAATACACAATTACCAATGACATCAACACACATAATTCATACTGGTAGACAGGAAGAAGATGGCTCCGTGCTTGTGAGCATACAGTCTATTTCATATTGTTGGAAAGCATCGAAAAGCCTGATCAGTGGTCTGCAGTACTGTGAATTAGTGACACTTTTGCTTCATTTAATGTTTCCAAGATGTCTAATGAACAAACTGACAATTCAACTGCACAAGTGATAAACTACACCTTAAACAGAATCTAATGATCCTTGGGCATTCACCATAAATTGGTCCTATTACCAATGACAGCTATGGGCCCCGAACAATTCTCAGGTGTCTTTTTTTTTTTTTAAATCAAGCTTAGTAGCTGTTTCGGGATCATTGGCATGTGTTTAGGCAATTTAATCATTTATTTCTAGTTATCTTGCCTTAACTAAACCACTTGCCGATGATACCACAACCAAGATGTGAAATATTTCCAGTTTTGCTCCTAGAGGCTGTAAGTTTCGTTTCTGTGCTCTTAACCAGTTCAGAAGAATGTTAAAGGAATACTAATACCGTTTTTCTTCAGCTTTTATGATTAATCATATTTAGAGTAGTTCCAATGCATATATATATATATATATATATATATATATATTTATTTATTTTTTTGCAGTTTTAGGTTTTTTATCTGCTGACCTTCTAGTATTCTCAGATATGGGGGCCTAGAGGTCTCTCCTTTCACTCCCTATAGAAACCAGAATTGAGAAGAGCTATGAGAGGAGGTCCTAGGTATGAAGGGATTTGGCTAGCCACATGGTGACATGGTGAAAGAGGTTTGATGACCGGAAGTGTGCAGAATTAAAGCTCCCCTGGAAATTTACCAGTTCCTAGATATATTTTATTTTCAAGCAAAACAATATACTGAGCTAATATTATCATATAAAACATGTCTCCTCTGGTAGTCTCAGACCTAATTAGAACTGTAACGTTCCGTCATGTAATATTGTATTCAATTTAATTTAGAGAACATGCCCATGTGTGTGATACTGACACAACACAAGGACATTGAAAAACATAGAACACAGGAAGGTAAAAGGTTTCAACAGAGGACACATGAGACAACATGACTGACAAGCCCATTGTTTACATGGATTTGATTGCTTCTTTTATTCACACAGCTTGTGTGTTACTTGTCATTTGCACATCTTCAGCGAAGCCGAAGGATATTTTTAGCAGGCATCATTGTATTGCAATATGACAAACGGCAATGCACACAGATAATGGAAACTCTCTTTAGGGCTATGATAAGCATTCTTATAGATAAATGGCCGAGCAGGTATCACTGCGGTAATTACACGGGTTCTGGGTAGCGATGACATTTACAGTCTTTAAAATTGCAGACTGCAGATATTACACCTCTCAATTTATTGTAACATTCCAAAAGCTCTTTACATACATTCAAAATATTGATTAAACCAAAAAGGTGTCAGGACCCAGAAACACTCCATTTGTTTCCTGTTGTTATTTTTTTTTTTTTCGTCATACAAAGCGGCTGTTACAGTGGTTTCATATTAATAGAACTTGGTATCAATATTTTATCATCTGGATGGACCTAAAGCCTTCGGCTGCAGTTTACAGAAGCCATTTATACTGTTTTGTGATTCTATGTTAAAGTGCATTTATAGTTCTATTTAACCCCGATGTCTTATTCTGGCCCAGGCATTTCTATTTAATTCTTTTGTATATTGCTAAAATGTATAGTAACTTGCAAATCTCAGCACACACACACACACACATTTAGTTTCTTAACCCCTTAATGACAAAGCCCATACATGTATGGGCTCACGATGGATTGTTTTTAATGGGTTTAAGGACAACCCATTGTCCTTAAGGGGCCGGAGATTAAATAATTTTAACTAATCAGTTGTTAGGAGCTTACACTATGGGTTTTGGTTTGGGTTGTGAGTTACATCACAATGGATAGTGAAGGAAAGCATTGATTGTTAACAATTATAGGGAGTTTAATCAGAATATATATATATATATATATATATATATATATATATATATATATATATATATATATATATATATACATATATATATATATATTTACTCTGTATACAAATACATATGTGTTTAATATACTTTGCATGTGTCTGGGTGCAGTCTTTTAAAAGCAGCTATGAATTATTACTTTGGTTCAGCCCGAGTGCTGTAAAAAGAAATGTGCCTTGTCTGTAATACACTGTGTAGACTAATATCAGCTTCTTTTTTCCTATATTGCAGTCAGATATTGATCTCGTAAATGGTACCATATTGGAGCTGTCTGTTGTGGTATTCATCATGCTGTCATATCCCCAGTGCCTTGGAGTTATTAGAAAGTAGGACTGAGGGAGTCCTGTCATTGAGGATGGCAAACAATTTATATAAAACTCAGATGTAGCATACGTGAAAGGTGTTCTTTTGAGTTATAGTAACACTCAATTCTTCAATTGCTATTTTCAGAATCTTGGATATCTTTAACTTTGCTGTGGCACAGATCTGGAAACCGCAAGGGATAATTGAGATCTACTAAAACACGTTTGGAACACTTGATGTTAGGTGTGAATTGTAAAAATTATAGACTCAGTTTGCATTATTTTCAAGTACTTATTTTGTCCTTTTTCAATTACACTAGTATAATGTTTCATTTAACTTCTCTATGAACAACAGTGCTTATTTCTCCTTATCCCTCAAGATTGTAAGCTTGCGAGCAGGGTTCCCTCCACCTAATATATCGGTTTGTCTTAGTCTGTCAATTCTCGTCTTGTCATTCCCCTTGAATATGTGTATTGTAAGAAGCGCTGCGTAAATTGTTGGCATTATATAAATAACAGATAGTTATAATAATATTTTTAATATCATTTAAACCCTTATCAATATTTTAGACCCATATCAATCATACATCCCTAGTGTCATACTTTATAACAGATTAAAACAGGTTACTTGGCATAGCTAGGGATCTGGGTAGGCAAACAGTTAGCCTTGCTGTCTTCAGTAAGATCTCCAAATAGGAGATAGATTAGTTTTGTTTTTTTGTTTTGCTTATTTTCTTTTGTTTGGTGCTGGGTTAAAGGTCTAGAGGACCTACAACACAAAGAAATGGAAAACTCCACTCTGGAACCTGCATTTCTGAAATAAACACAGCTATCGTCATAAGGGGTACCACCCAGTTCCAAGATAGATGACAGAGGCCATAAAAAGTAAAAAAAAAATCTCCTACTACAATTATACATTAAAAAACACCCTGCCTGGCCAAATCCAAAGTTCATATAAAATAAGGGGAAATAGTGTAATATGTAAGGCAGCATTTTGCTCCATGGGGTATTATTCTACTCAGTGTTAAACATAAAAATGGCTTATTCTTAATCATCCAGCCAGGCCATCTGACTAACGAAAGTCTACAGGGAATACACTTATTAGAATTGCCATAAAGAATCAGCTCAGTGTGGCATTTAAGCTGGGAAAGTCACCCAAAATATCCCATGACCGACAACAATGGCAGCCTCCATGTCTGCAGATAAAGGATGCTTATCGGAAGAAAATAAGATAATACCAGGTTTTCGACAATGCTCAACCCCATTAATGTATTTCATGTTCAAGGAGAATTTTTTTTGCCATGGGACATCTCCTTGAAAACATCTGGCAGAACTGGTCAAGGCTGTGCCCGGGCAAACTTCAACAGATGAAACAGGACACACAATAAGCTCGTATGCATTCGACTGTTACAAAGAGACCTCTGGGGAGCGTGGAACCTTTGTTTTTTAATGCGAACATTGGTCTAAATTTATAATGTCTTTTGCAGCACAAATTATTCTTATGTAAACATCTGCCTGTTACTCATAGAGTTAGTTGAAATGTTAAACTAAAGTCTCAGTGCTATTTACATTTCATTAATTATTAAAGAGAAGAAAAAAAACAAACACAAGATAAGTTTTCTTTGATGGCTTACTTAGGATTTTTTGATGACTAAATGTTCGTTTCAATTAATGTTAATCATCAAGGACTTCCTGTTTAAATGGTTCATAAATACATGTTTGCCTTTGCCAGATTTTGTTTTGTTTTCGTTATTTTGCACGGAGAGAAAAAGCTAATTATGTGACTTCAAATCGCTGTCATTTTTGTTGCATTAGATTGGATTGCTATTAACATAAAGCAGATGCATGCAGAGACTCTTAGAAACCGAGGAATATAAGGCAAAACATTTAGTATAGTCATATTCTCATGCAGATTTCATATCTCCTAACTGTCCCTGTTTCAGAGGGACAGTCCCTCTATGGGAGCCAGATACCTGTATATGAGGATGTTTGGTAGATATAAGTGCATCAAAATACATCTACAGCCGGAGGTGGTAGTGAGCCGGGGCAGAGACATGACCACCTACTCATCTTACCCTAAGAACCTCTTTTTAAAGAGTTCATTTGTAGAGTGTCTCAAGGTGGCCAAATGGGAGCTGCAGTGGAGGTCTGTTCAGCTACACAGGGCTGTGATAGAAGATCAGGGACTGTCCTGCATATACCCAGGCACTTAGGAGGTATACCATAAGGGCAGGGTATGTCCCTAGCATTTGTTGTGAAGTCTTCTTTTGTTTTTCCTTGCCATAGAATGAATAATTAATAATGCAAATTGGGCCATACATACTTTATTTGATATGTGTTTGCTTCTGTAGTACATGACAGTATAGAGCCAGAGCTTGCCCAGCCAAAAGCTTGACTTGGCCTGGCTTTTTAAAAGGGGTAGAAGTGGAGGCTGGGGTTATATCATCAGCTGGATTTTCCTCATTATTACAATTTTTGATTTTTTTTTTAGGAAGAAAAAAAAAGAAAAGAAATGATAAGCTTGCTGATTGACTTTCCATACACATTCACTGAAAAGCAATCCACCATGAGCTTGAGTTTAAAGCGTACTTCACTCTCATTTACACACAAGTTAAATACACTTATTAAACATTCAGAACTTTTATAGTTTATTATCCGGGAGGTCAGGTAATGAAATATGACAGTTTGAAGCCTAACTTTGTAATAATACTAATCTCTTCCGGTAGCTAAGATCCTTGTGCATATTAGATTTGCCAACTTTATCATTCTGTCTTTTATTGAAGAATCTAGGATGACATTATATACACCATTTGCTGTCAGATGATCTTCTAAAACGGTAGGCTTTTTTTTCCAATGCATGCAGACGAATAATACTAGAACTGAATATATTAAGTCTGGCACACCATTCAGGTTTAGTTTTCGCAAATATAATAGTCTCATATTATGTGTCAAAATCAGTAACAAGAATACTAGACTTTAGTCTGGCAAAAAGTAAGGAAACAGTCTAGTTGTGTATGATAAGAAGGACATAAGGGTATAATAATATTGTAATATAAACAAAAGGCAAAGTGTGATACAAAACAAGCGATTCTGGTACAAAATGTAAAAAAGTGATTCAAATGGTCATTGTTTTCAAGGATGATAAGACATTTTTTTAAACTTTACGCCAGACTACAAAACCTTCGCTATATGAACTATTGAGACACTAGGATATTTTATAAGGTCATAAAATAGCTGTTTCCAATCAAACACACAAACATGTTTTAATACCAACAGAGGTAACACATTCAAACACAGACGATACTATGGAGAATGAAGGCTGACAGGTATTTGGAACACACTTTACAAACACACATTTCTCTGAAGCAATTGAGGCTTCTACAATGTGAAGTTTGTGTCCTTTTGTATCAATAGTATCAAAAGGGATGTAATAATATACATTTGAAGATACATCTCTGTTTCGAGTGTCACAATGTTGCTCATGAACTGCTAAAAGTACAAAAATGGTTTATAAAACTGAAAATATTGTTTTTTTCAGTTCTGGATCCATAATAACCAGTGCAAGTCTTCAAAGTTCTTTCCACACGTTTACAACATCCCATTTAACATTATGCATGCCTATAATACCTCTATCTGTGTATTTTCATTTCATCAACTCACGCATCATCTCCTATTATACTCATTAATGTACTTTAGCAGCCTTTTTATGTCCGTGGTACTATGCTATGGCATTTCATTTCATATCAGATATGATATGAGTATTCATAGAAAAACACACCCCTTTGTAAATGTATCTTATATACGTACGTATATATATATATATATATATATATATATATATATATATATATATATATTGTAAATAAAGCCTGTATAGTTAAAAGTACACAAGAGATGACAGAGTTACTTTATTATATATTTTAGATAAAAATAAGGGTGATGGAAGTGCTAACCCACCCTCATGTATATGCCCTTTAAAAAAGAAATACAATTCAATATGCTTATGCATTATTTATTTTGTTATTTATTGTTTATGGGGGGGCTGTTACATCAGAAGGTTCAGGCATTTTTCTTCCATTTTTGCCATCTGATCTCACAATAGATCAACTGGCAGCATTGCCATTGTAGCAAGCAGCCATAGAATGCTGCCTGCTCCATGAACCAATCCCTGTCTTAAAGCAGAGATCTGCTTTTTCTTTTAGTGTTTTTTAAGACCCCAATCGGCAGCATTCTATTCACAGCAGATTAAGTCTTCATGTTCAAACATAAACGTGATTCCTCTTAAGTGGAAGTCTTGCGTGTACAGTCAAACACATGATACCGTAATTGTCACGGCAGAAGGTGACTGCTGATCCGCTCAGGTGCCTCACTGCATATTTTTTTAGTGAATAGGATGGCTCAACTTTGTACTAAGAGTCATGAATAAGTGCATAAAACAGTACTCAAAAGAAGAAAGCAGCTGAATAGTTTATACATTGTAAATCCAATAATTTTATACAATGGAATTCAATTTACAAAGCAGAATACTCTAACAAAAACTTTGATGACAAAATATTAAAAAAATAAAGCTGACGTATTCACTGCATAGTCTTCCAATTACTAAAATACTGGAATTATTTGCATTTCCCCTTATGTTTTTACATTGTTTGTGCTCAACTGGAGTCATACGCGCTCACCGTTTTAATTACCCGCTTAATCCGTTAATATAAATGTATATATAAATTTAAATGCACCTAGAAGACTCCATATCAAATTTAACAGCTGATCACATGCACATTGGAAAGTATCCAGTTCGTTCTGTGTATGGCCTGCTATTTCCTAGCAATGCTGCTGAAATTAAGATCCTCCCTTGAGAAGACAATTAAATTAAGACAGCATGCTACATGTGCAACAAAGGATCTGTTTTTTTTTTCTGTTTTAATAATTGCGCTGGGAATAAGAAATACTTTATTAACAATGTAGCTGGGTTATATATACCTGATATTCTATATCTATCTATCTATCGATCCTCTATCTTTCTTTCTGTCTGTCTATCTGACTAGCTATTACGTATGTATTTTTGTACACTCATCTGGCAGCCCATGCACCCTAAGGATTTTTATATTATTCAATTATTGTTTTTTTTACTATTAATTATTCAATTATTAAGGCTTTCTGCTCTTATGTGTCGGTGTATATTTAGATTTTTAGTATATTCTGATCTAAATTCTACCTTTAACAGTTTAACTTGCAGATGACCATGTATTCACCATGCATTCACTGTTATAGGCTTTAAAAAAGCTTGTAAGATTCATGAAGGGTGAGCATTAGCCCCTATAAAAAAACAGCAACAAAGTTAATTTACTGTATAGTCTCCACCATGAATAATAAGTTATTTTCTGATGAATTAAATTAAACTGTGTTGTAAAAATCTGACATCAACCAAACATTGCTATTTCACAACAAGCTTATTATTGCCATTATCATTACTAATAACATATAATTTCTTGTATACAATTGTAGAAAAAAAATATCCATTTGTATCCATCTTTTCTTATGTCCTAAATACTGCGGTTTAATAAAGTTGCAATATAAAAAATATAACGCCATACTTTATTATATATATAAATAAAGCTCACATAGAAAATGTACAGCAAATAATATATATATATATATATATATATTTTAAAAAATAATTGAATAGTAGAAACAGAATGAAATATTGCAAATATTTATTTTGATGTCTATCTATGCATACACATACTGAATATATAACATATAGGATATACTGGTCTTTTGAAAAAAAAAATGTAAATGTATCATTACCAAACAAATAATAATCACGCAGACATGGGAGAGCATTAAAAGACATGAACAGTTTGCAATGAAGACAGGAAAAATAATTGAAAGTTGCAGAAAGGCTGTTGTTGGATCTTGTAAGAAATTGGTAGAAAATTAGATTAATCAAGAAGCAGACATTAAGAAGAAAGTTTCTGCGAATGGCTGACAGTCTTGCTCTTTTCCTCATTTCAAATGTTGGCAGAGTAGCAGGCAGCTCCAAGGGAAATGTGCTCCTTTCATACTTGAGTAATTGATGAATTGTATGCAATATGCAAATGAGAATCCATAAATCTTATGAATGACAGCTTAATTTATGTGAGCCTTAATGAATGCAGGATTAGATTTTAATTAAATATCCTCAAAGGCACCCTGAGTAGTAGTTTTTTTTTTTAGGCCTTGTTTTTTGAAGACTTGTTTCACATGCAATGCATTTTATAGAAGTGGAAAATCAGCCAAAACAGCTAATGGAAATGGTCTTGTGTTCTGATGAAAAAGTATTGTTCCGTTTTGTAAAGCAAACAGTACTTGAATTGATAATAAGCCTGGGCAGATTTAAAGATTTCGGGTAATTTGAAAGGGATTTTTCTTCTAGTTTATAAGATTTACTGTGTGTGTTTTACACGGTGTTAAAGATATAGATGTGTTTCAGGATGTTTCTCTGTACCTTTTTCTTAGAAAAATAGCCACTATTTAGTACCTACGGGTTGATCAGATTGTACAACATAGTAGTATATTTATTAGGATGTCATAATATCAGCAAGTAAAGTTTACATTTGAGGCTAATTGATATTGATTGCTTTAATGCTGAAAATAGAACATGTGAAAGGCGCGGCTGCGTGTTATTTGTAATACTTATGTACAATATTGTTGCAAATATATAGACATAATGTTTGTTTTTCACAAGTTTATGTGATAACCATTACTAGGCCTTTATTCACCAAATCTTGAGTTTGCAGGTGAGATACGATGAGTTTAATGCACAAACTTATCTATGCGTTATGATGGATAACCCTTGTGAGCTTCACCTGAAGGAAGGGTGCAGCTAACCCTACATAATGCATAGTGAATGTTCTGAGGTTTCTTGAATATAATCATACAGATATAACTATTCTTCATGATGGTCCAACAATGCCCTAAAATGTAGCAAGATGCTTCTGAATGTACGCTTAGGGTGAAATGTATCTGTGTTCCTTTCCGTCAATCCATATAACCCCTTAACGTCCATTGACAGGTCAGGCACGTCACACAAAAAACGGTCAGACGACGACCAATGACGTGCTAGGCTTCAAGTGTTAAAACAGCCTCCGTCCCAAAGGGTACAAAAAGTAAAAAAAAACAGCCTGGTCCTTAAGGGGTTAAACATACTGGAAGAGAGTCAATTAGGGATTGTAATGTCATGAAAACATCATGTAAAATGTAGTGCATTTCAAATACCACAGTGATCATCAGTGTCCAAACTGCAGTTAGTCAGTGGTTTACATGTAATTTACCTTCCAGGTGAAGGGAAAAAGAACATAGATTTTAGAAGCATAATATTTATTGAGTCACTGTTCATACTAAACTGCAGGCATGGCATGTTTATGATGGCCCCTGCCCTAGGCCTGACCCAGGGCAGAGCTCCCATCTGTCCCCTCTAAGTCCTGCATCTTCATTGCTGAGCAGCGGGATATGACGTACAGTCATTTCCCAGTCCTCCATCTTTATAAAGCAATGTGGTGGTTGTGCTGAAGACACAGACCTCCACAGTGTGAATGGGCCAAGGAGAAGCTGCCTAAGGGCTACCATCCCCCTGCTGAGCTAGGCCAGAATACATCACTGCCTTCAGCTTAGTTTTCTTTTCACCAACCCTTCCCACAGTACCGTTTCAGCCATCACACTCAACATATTGCTAGTCTCCTTTTCCCTTAGAGTTAAGCCTCCTACAAAAATTCAGTTAAGATCTGTTCCCGACATGTACCCATGATGGTGACATTTTACTGTGTGTACAGGAGCCTTATAGTGTATGAGTTGTATCAGCATTAATTTACAGAGTTTATGTGAGATGCATCGTTACGATGAGTAAGTCTATTAAAGCACTTATTTAAAAAGAAATAGTAATTGGCAATCATGTATTTAATATTTAATTTACTAGTGACATGTTGTTTTTACTGGTAACAAACTGAAGCCCGTACTTATAGTTTGTCCTGGAAAAAAGATAAAAAAGAAACTAAGAAATTATGATCATTTGCAATTTATAGGAATTATGTAAACTATATTTCAACTCCATGAGTGGCTATGGGAGTGGTGCTGTCATTTAGATTCTGAAAGGTTAAGTAGCGTAAAAAAATAGCAACAAAGAAAATAAAAGTGCATTATGATAGATCGAGCATATTTTTATTGCACTGCAAGCGGTGGAACTGGTTCTGTGTTAAAAGATAATGCTTAAGCTATCAAAGATTCACTAGAGTTTTTTTCTATTTTTTATCTGAGGCAAATAGCTCAAGTAGGTGAGGGCAAAGGCTTTTTATAGTATATTGTTTATTCAATAAACACAATCATTTACATGAATTATTAATGTCTTTTTATAAGCAGATCAGTACAAAGTGCTGCAGATTAGGAGGCATTCCGTTTTATGCTTCTCACAGCCGTTTAAAATATATGCACGGCACGATTATTTTTAGGTCTTGGCTAAATGATGCATCTGATGAAGAGCTGAGTACAGTATTTCAAGGTATTCAAACCAGTGCTTGCTTTGTAAATTAATAACGCGTACAGAACAGGCTGCATGACATATATACGAAAAAATATGCACGTATGGAAAATAGTCAAATATGTATGTTATAACACAAAAACATACAAAAGGTGTCTGGACAGAGCAGTATCAACCATAAATTACATCAGAGACAAATTTACACATGTGAACATGTTACAGAATTAATATCTACCATGCTGTCCTTCATTTAATGATTTTTCTTGTAAAGGTGGATCTATATCTTTATCAAACTATTAATATTTAACCACAGGTCTGTGTCCCTATTCTTTAGAAATACATATGATCACATCTTCTGGCTATACTTGAAAAGGAAAATGATATTGGGTCATTTATCAATGCTCAACTGAAACTATAATGTCATCAGCGCTCAATTTAAATTATGATGTCATATTAGAAGCAAAAAACTACACGTCGGTTGCTGATTTTAGTAAATGACATATAGCAAGCTAAAGCATTAACTACGAATCTATAAAGTCTGAACAACGTCCAAAGAAGATGTAAAAGGGAACTTGACCTCCTATATGTAAGAAGAGCCCCTTATTATTAAAATTATTTATCTAGTTATTGATATTGTTGAATATATCCTCATTTTCTCCCTTTTTTCACTTCTATGTTTTGAACTATTTGTACACCTGTTATACTTTATTTTACTTTGATATTTTATTTAACATTATGAAACACCCATATAGGCCTGGTTTTCAATTGTCACAGAATATTTATACAAATGAAGGATTATGACAGAGCTCTGTACCAGCAAGTCATGTGCAGGCCTTAGGAGAGAAGAGCAGGCTTGGACTGGGTATGATGAGGGGGGACCTGGCACTTTAACCCTGGTAGCTGCCAATGGCATAAGTATGGCCAACGGCTAGATATGAGAGCCCTCACGCTATGTTTATTTTGCCCACAAATATCCAGCTGGTGGCTGCATGCTGTTGTACCAGATCTGCCGTTGGAGTGGCAGATCAGGTGAGTATGGAGTGCCGTACAGATGTCTACATGCAGGCTGTGACATTGAAGTGTCCAAAGAACAGCTGACATGCGCCCCTAATGTAAGCCTGGGCCAATGGCAGAAGTCACTTTTGCCCTGCTTGTAAGAAAGTACAGTTTAAGGAAGCCTTAAGTTGCTTTTTAGAGAGAAGGCAAAACTTTTTGTAGAACAGCATGTGGAGATATATCACCTTCTATAAGTGAACCTTAGAAACTGTTAAATTTAGAGAGGAAGAGTAGATCTGTTTGGAGAGGAGTGGAACATATTAGGTGCTGAATACTTGGTGGACATTTATTAAAAAAAACGAGTAGAGGAAAGCAAAGGAGTTAAGCAGCCTTTATAATAATAATAATAATAAACAGATTACAATACTAATAGTTTAAAATGAACCAAAATCACTGCCAGGTGTCGAGAGAGTAAAGGACACTGGGTCCTGATTATCTTTGAATGTGCACATGTGCATGGACTCATATAATGTTGTATTACATTTCATAGAACCAAATGCCCATCATTTCCCACAATCATATGTGGGGTATTCTTGATGACACATGAATGTGGTTGGACGCACGGCCTATTCATTGCAAAAATAGTAATGTATCTGTAAATTCCAGGTGAAAAGGCTGGAGAAACCTATAATTTGATTTTATTTTATTTAATTTGCTAACAATTTAGCAAGAACAATGTATAGAACTTAATTTTTTTTTTTTGTATAGAACTTAATTTAACATGTATTTGTATTATTATTTATTATAAGCATAAATATGCATACTTTACATATCAATCATGTGCCTGGAAAGTATAGGATTTAGTGAACAATTTCCTGTAACATTAATAAAGGTTATACAGGTGTCTGTTGGTCCATTTAGCGAGAACAACAAAATGTGGAAAGTCGCTGACATAATTATGCAGTAATCTATAGCATACACATTACCCTTTCCTTAATGGAATAAACATTTTGCGGTTGACTTTGATTATGTTTCATGTATAAAAATGTAAAAAATGAATTAAAATAAAAAGCCGTGCACTTACATGTTAATAAATTAACCAATAAATCATTGGCTAAATATTTACAAATATATGCATGGGGCAATTGCACTGCTATGTTTTATTCTTTTCATTTACTTGAACTGCTTTAGGAAAAATTTCAAAACGTTGAAAAAATGTTATTGGGGGAAAAAAACTGCCTATATTTACAGAATTAAGTTAGCACATAATGTGTTAAGATTATTTTTTTAAGGAATGCAACAAAAGGGTAAGCTTAAAAAATACTATACTATAGATGTAAAGGAGTGTTGGTAGCCATTCTGGAAGTTGAAGGAACCTATAAACACCTTAATACTAATTATTTACAGCTTAGAGGTGTGAAAGGTAGCCCAGGTGAGGTGCAGGCTGAACCAAAGCAGAGCTAAACCACAGGGAAGACTTGGTACGACTGGTTTGTACTCCACGCTGGCTCACCAAGCTATAATTGCAGAGCCTCTATTTGGATCAAAAACCTGTTATCAAGATGTTGGCCACCTTTTTGTCATTGTAATGTTTTGGTTATTGCTATGCAGTATTTTTATGTGTCAATGAGTCGAAAATGAGTCTACCCCCTTCTTGTGATCTGGGCAGTAGACTTCTTATAACTGTGGAATGTATGGCTAGGTATGGCATGTTTAGCACTATATGGCATCATATAACCAAGAAAGGGAATATTACTGAAGGTGACAACCAAAAAATGACTCTAGGACCAGCCATCCTTGTCCTCTTCTCACAATGCATGCAAACAATGTATGTGTTGAAGAAATAAGTTGTTGTTGCTAAAGCCATTTATGAAATAACAAAAAATGTCTTCAAATTAGTAGACTGAATCATCATGCCCCATGAAGGTAGACAGGAAATTGGCAGATTAATGGTTCGTTGGTTGTTATCTGCTTTAATAATACGAGCTCCCGTATGAGCTCTTGTGATTTTAACCTCTTTTTCCCTTCCCATTTCTTTTGTATTTATTGTAGTGTTCTTCTTTTTCATTTGTGCAGTTGCTACTTTGCAACTAAGACTGTACTATGTAAATAAAATAAAATAATAGAAAGGTAGAAAAATAAATCTATTGTGATGTAGTTATATATTGATTATAAAACATGACTTCATTTAAGCCGTGATGCAAAATTCTGACTGCTTTCATCACCGTATAGGAGTATTGCAGGGAATTATGGGAGTTAGGCCCTTTGGCACTATCTGAAAATGCAAGACTATGGAGAGTAAATATGAAACAAATCAAACAGATGACCCTACAGTGTGGTACATTGGAATTGCTTCCCGGCACATACTGACTGAAATAAATGAACCTTTTGCGACCCTTGACTCGCAGGTTCTTGAAAACTACATTTTGAATACATAACTTGTAGAAGCCTGGTGCGTTTTTTCCTGCACTTTATTTTTTTTCTCTTGATTTTTATGGGTCCTAGCAATTTCATAGAGACCTTGTTTTCATTTCTGGTCACCACCTCTGCAAACTAATCAATGAGGCATGAACTGCTATCTGCAGTGAAAGAAATGAAAAATAAACCAGAGATAATCCCTCAGTTAAAAGGTTATTCTGTGCGATAAAAGCTATTTTGTTAATTTATTTACTTACTGGTACAGGGAGATAAAGTGAAGGAACAATTAGAAAATTCTACTTGAAAGGATTTTAAAGGGCAATGACGACTTAATATTTTATGCCTTTTGATTGACAGTTTTGTGCACAAACCTACATGGAATAAACCAATTCACTGCACTAGTTTGATTTGTATGTTTGTGAATAAATGTAACTCCAGTTATTTTCAGTTATATTATTTTTCAGCTTTGTCAATGTTGCCTAAAAGCATGTATTTTTTAAAGGTGATGTACCGCCATCATTAATGAATTTAACACTTTTGTAGTGTAATTCCCAGAAATATTATTAATATTATTATTTATTTATATATCACAACAGACTCTGCAGCACTTCACTTGTATATTTGTGTGAACTCTGTGCATATATATATTTATGGGCTAATGCATTGCCAGAGTATCTAAGCCAATTACAGTTTTGACTTTTATATTCTGAGCAATTGCCATTGGAACCTTTTCTTGATTAAGTTGTGTAAAAAAAGTGTACTGTTCCAGATTTTACCTGGAGCCTCCGGGTGACGCTGCTCTTTCTCCAGGTATGGGAGCAGTGTCTAGCAATGCCCACTCCCCTTCCCAATTCCCCTCCAACTCCCCAATAAATATCTAAGCTGTCTTGGGTCAGCCCTGCCCTTCCTATTGCATGACTAACTAGGCTCACTTATGGCTAGCCCCACCCCATTGCCAAAACACTTCCTATGAAGAGGGAAAGCTCCAGGTTGCTGGGAAGGTTCCCAGGTATGATTATATTGCACAAGAAAAAATGTGGTCTAGTTGAAGGCGATATGTTCAATTCAAGACAATTTATAGAGGAAGCATGTAGGTGTATATAAACAGCTTGTGAGTGCCTTTGCCCCAAGGAGCTTCTCAGTGCCATCCTAACCGCCAAACAGCCTGTCTGTGCCATCTTTGCTCCAGCTTGTCAGTGCCCCTAAACACCTTATCTGTGCCACCATTGCTTCAAACAGCTTGTCTATGTCTTCTTTGCCCCTTGCTCTCCGTCCCCTTCCAACATACACCCTGGGACACATAAGTAAACGCACTTGCACAAATTATACACACTCAGGGCCGGCCTTTGGGGTGTGCGACCTGTGCGACCGCACAGGGCGCCACACTCCAGGGGGCGCCGCCGCCGCCGGGTCCTCCCCCGCCGGCGCTGCTGGCGCCGCCGCCGCGGGGTCCTCCTCCGTAGCCGCCACGGGGTCCTCCGCCGCTGCCGCCGCCGCCGCGGGGTCCTCCGCCGCCGCCGCAGGGTCCTCCGCCGCTGCTGCTGCTGCTGCTGCTGCCGCCGCCCCCCCTCTGCACCTAAATGAAAACATTGTTGTTTTTTTTTGTTGTTGGTTTTTTTAACTTTATTTAACAACCTCCATGTTAAATAAAGTTTTTTTTAACTTTATTTAACATGGAGGATGCTAAATAAAGTTAAAAAAACCAACAACAAAAAAAAACCAACAATGTTTTCATTGTTGGCCGGCCCTCCTAAAGGATAGGCCCTGTTGCAACCACCATGATCCCTGTAGTTATGCCACTGTGTGACAATGAGGGTCACATAATATTTGCTTGAGAATTACATTTACTGCCCACCCCCCAACATCCAAAATGGCCAAAGATGGACAGATGGAATGTAGAAGTGAAACTAAGAAAGCTTCTTAAAAGTATACAAACCCAGTTTCTAAACTAATTATTGTACTTCTAGAGACTTGTATGGCTCGAGAACACTGTGCTACACTAATACCCACAAACATTCTGAGTAAATCTGGGGAGCAAAGATGGAAGAATCTGAGTCCAAAAGACTATCGTAAAGACTGGTGATATGTTACTGTTGTTGTCTAAGTGGGTCAGATGTAGCCATATATAGCCTAGTTGGGCTTATTATGTTCCCTGAGCCTGACTAAAAACCCATATATTCTGTTTTATTACATAATGTAATTGAGTCTACATTCCTATGTTACAATAACTGAACATTAAATAGTTGAACAAAATTGATATACCGTATAATTTAATGTGCTTACTCAAAATCCAAAGCACGTATAAATGTATAATTTGTAAATCTGATACAATACTAATAATACCTAGATAAATCATTCATATCAGATATTATTGTACATTTGTAAGTTCATAAGGTTTCTCTGTGAACCACAACCCCTTAGGTGTGTGAGCTAATTCTTTATGTAATGTATTTCTAGCCTTAGGCAACAAAGCATATAAATACCCTGACTTTGTAATAAACTCAATTATGGATCCCATGATAATGCATTGTTATCCTTTCTCCTAATATTGTACCTTGGCAGTGATTAACTGTAATTTCTATTTATTAAAATGTGTGATATACCTTTTAGATTATAATAATAATTATTATTATTAATAATATTATATACAGGGTCATACCATATATGAACACATTGGATGCATTGTTAAATTTTGTTACATTGGTTTGCAGGAGTGGGCAAAGTGAAGAACGTGTCTGTAACAAGGCTTGGGTGTCAGTGTGGATGGACTAGCCATAGGGCACAACAGACATATGCCTGGCGGGCCAGTGCCTGATGGCACTTTCCATGTACCTTTATTGATATTCCATTTTTTAGAGTGCAGCCGTCTACTGGATTCATGCATCCACATGCTACAGTACATGTAAAAGAGAAGCATGTGGTTGTGTGTATCCTGCAGGCACATTTTTTATCAGCTGATGTTCATTAGTCTGTTTTTGAACAAGAATGCCATATGCCATTTGAGACACTATGGTGTCAAACATCCATTAGAAAGACTACGTACTTCAATGATATATTCTAGAATCCCTATAGGAGTAGTAGGGGATGTATCTGTCCCAGCAGTTGTTGAACTCCCTATAAACCCTTTTTGTTAGTATCTAAGAGGGGGGGGCAGGGAAATCTGTTCCCCATTGACACAAGTCTCTGTTGTGTTCTTGGCCATATAAGTGGAGACCTAGAACCTTGCGTTATGACATCAACAAGCACCACTGCACAGCTAAGATACTAGGAAGTAGGAACCGTGGACTCCAGCCCACCCAGTTATAAATAGGGGTGTTTGTGATAGCCGCTATACATTTAACCTTATGTCCTATATATATTAATATTTTGTGATTTTGACAAATGAAAGACGTTTTAAACTCTTCCTTCAAAATTACCAAAGAAAACAGAATTACAATACAAAATATAACTTGAAAGTAACGTAACTGTTTTTGTAACTTGTATATGTAAACACAATTATGAACACAGGATGTGCATATGATATCAGTAGGTACGCGGGATACAGTTATTAAGTAACCACATGTGTTAAGCTTGCTCTTTAAGGAGCCGATACAGTTTCAGAAAAAATTGATTGCATTAGCAGCAGTTGGTGTGATAACATCAGCTTCTAACTTGGTCGACATAGGACCTAGGCCATTAAAGGAGAAAGGGTCAGGGAAAGTTCAATTCTATTGTTTTACCATGGCTACAAACATAAAATAGGAGAAATCCTGCATTAAGAACATATTGTTGCCCTGGGCTCTGGAGGTTTTATGGTTTTCCCCTTTAAATTGAATACAGAAATACAAACCTTGTGATTATCCTTAGTGTAAACAAAGGAGTATCCTCTGATCACTTCTAAAGGAAAACACAGATGTTCTTAGTTGACTGTTGATGTCATTAGGCTAAATGTTTATCTTTGATGTATTTGATCCCATAAGCCATTGAGTTTTCTATTTGTTACTAAGTCAATAAAAAAAGTTAAAACTTAATAGATTAATCATGCCTTTAAATTAAGTATGTCTGAACATGAATTTCTGTACATGTAAAGAACACAGTAATGTAAAGTTAGATTATATTATATGAGGCGTAAAGAAATAACTTTTTTTACAATTTTTTTTTTTTTTTTTTTTTAGTAATAACAGCTTCACCTGTCCAGAATTTGTAATTCTTCAGTGAGGCTGCAACCTGTTTTTATTATATGTAACCGGTGCTCAGGTGCTTAGCCTATAAGTTGTAAGGACGATTTATTTGCCTGGTGGATACAGCCTCCCGGCAGAACTGGTAGAGGTACAGTCAGGGAATTTAAACATGCATGGAATAGGCAAATGGTTATCCTGAAAATAACACAAGAAACAAGGGCCAGGTAACGTTTAAGTATTTACAGCAAGAAAATTGGGGCAGACAAGATAGGCTGAATGGTTTTTATCTGCTGTCAAACTGAGCATATGAAATGGACTGTTGAGGCACTTACAGTTTATTCTTTCTCATATACGTTGTTACAAAATTATTAATACCATATACACCAGAAAAGAACAGATGGGCCGAAAAGTGCTTATCTGCCGTCAAATTCTATGTTTTTACATAACTCATAAGTGTACGCTCAGTCAATCAACAGCGATTGTGCAATTTGTGGATAGTGAACAGATCCAAAAATAGACATCTAAACAAGAAATAATTTGTCATTATTGCAAAAAGATGCTAAAAAACAACTAGAGGAAACAAGATTGAAGTAAGAAATAAATATTCCGAATAAATAGTCTGGTATAATGACATCCAGTGCGTATGTGTCTGATAATATCCATGTGTGCAGTGATTGCGTAATGTCATCTTTTTTGGCTTACATTAAGCTAAATATTTTAATGATGGGGTACAATAACTACAGGAATAAAATAATATCCGTTTCAGCTAGATCCACTTGCTCCTTATAAAGCCATTTAGACCTCTTTGTTTGCATTAACCCATTATGGTGTCTGTCCATATCACTAAACTTTAGAAAGGCTACAACTGTGTTATTACATTAATACATAATCTGATATTTAATTTTAGTACATTCATTTAGATTTACCATCTACTATCTTTACTATGTGTGACTATTTTTTTTTAAACTCACACAATATTATCAATAATCCGTTGAAAGTTCTGCACAGTTTTGTTAACAATCCAGTGTTAAATTTAATGTGTTAGATAGCCATAAATGTTTATATTTGTGTACTTGTCTGTTAGAATGATAATATATTAATTAGTGGATATGTAAGTATAGTTTGGTACAGCTATAAAATGCTTTTATTATTAATTTTATTATTAATTAATCTCACAGGAGTGGAATCCTATTGCAGCCTTTACGTTTCTGTAGATATATTCTCCCTATAGCTCAACACCTTCAAATGTTCCATAGGTTGAACAATTGCTTTCTTTGTTATTGTACTCTCATTTCTTTTCACAAAGAAAACATAATGGCATTTATTGATGAAATATTACTCTTTGTCAGCTGGACAGTTTTAGGATACGGCTTCAATCAAGTACGCATACAACATTCCTACTGTGTGTTGCTTGAATAAAAATAGCCATTGGAATCAAAGGATAGAACAGAAGGAAAAGATAATCTCTAAACATTCCATGTAATAACCCTCCTATGACAGGCAGCTCTATATTTGCAACTTAAAGCTGTTCTTTGTTTTTGTAATATTTAGAATTTCATCTGTATCACCCATTAACATTCTTTGGTAAAGCGAAGATTATTTTTTTAGACTGTCTTTTTCAAGTTATATAAAGTGAAAATATATACTGTTAGAAAACACTATTCTTAATCTATATGCACTTAAAATAAACGATATACTCCCATTTTGCTTCAGTTCCTGGCTGAAGGACATTCACATATCTGTTTATACATCACAAAAAAAAGACAATTCATAAGAAATATTAATGATTTGTTTTGGACCTCATATATGCATACTTTCTGGTTTTTATTGGGTAGTCTTTTGGGCTACTATATCTATATCTAATAAGATATAGGAATATAAAAGCTGCCTCATGGCCCTGCTTTTGTGAACATTAGGGGATAATGGGTTGGTTGGGTGATCTTCTGATGTGAAATCAGTAGAGCTCCCATGTGGTCACCTCACAGTGTATTGAAGATGTGCACCCCAAGGTGGCCAGGAGGGTTAGATATGTAGATATTTCAGCAATGCTCAAAAAACAATGAGTCTGATTTGGACACCTGAAATGTTGGTAGGGGCATATGCAGGTATTTATCTATGCTTAGAGAGTTGAAGGGATAGTTAATGTGTATGAAACAGGCATGACAGAGGAAGGGATACAGAAGATTAAGAAAAGGCTTAGATAGAAAACAATAAATAATAATGATAACAATAAAAATAATAATAATAATAAGAGATAATGATGCAGTAGGAGCAGTAACATAAGAAACATTTTGAGCAATAGATAAATGAAAATTGATGCACTTATTGATGATAGTTAACAAAATTATTTCTGGCTATCCATAAATTTGAGTTGCCATTTATTAATTGACACTTCTTTATACTATTCAGACCTATTATGTTTGCACATATACCTACACTCGTGCACCTGGGTAGGTGCTACATCAAAATGATTTCATTAATTGATGGTTGAGGGTCTTTTAGTGTATACAACGTTATTTCTTGCTGAATTTATACTGGAGGTTTCTTCCATTGTGTGATATATTGAAGATCACAAATAAAAAAAAAGGTCTGCACACCCAAAAAAAAAAATGTACGTGAACCAATACATCAATCAAGTGGTAAAAAACATATAAATACCCATCTGGATAGAGAATACACAATACGTATCCAAAGGGTCATAAAAATAAAACAAAAAAGAACGATATATAGTGTAATACGTACCTTTTTGCAGCACTATTTCACTGTAAGGTGTTGGTTAATATTGGTTATAATATACTGCGCTTCACTTATTGTGATTTTGTATTGTGATATTTTTAAAAGGTTTGAAAAGAGTAACAAAAAAATCTGGTATTATTAACCTGATGTTATGTTTTAGTGATACTTGTGTTTACAACTTAAGTCTTACAAGTCGCCTATGGTTATATCACTAGCTGAAAGCTATTAAAGATCTATGGTTCTTTTGCGATGTTCCATTTCTGACAGATTAAAAGATTGCTTGCATGAACCTGTTTTGTTCCTGTAACAGTCTAAGCATTTAGCTACTGCCTAGTGATATTTGTTTTTAGTGGAGCTTGTAGTACGCTTTCTCATAGCCAAAGACACATAGAACAAAGTATTCTCCTCTCTCGTGAGATATATAAGTGTGTGTGAAGAATTGTAATCCAAGAGTTCAAACACCACAAACACTGAACAGTTTATAAATCAGCATGTTAACCACCATTTTTTTAAAACATGCTTGCCATTTGGTATATCAGTTCACAATTGTAGATTTACAATTGAATCTGATATCTGTATATAATGTATGTGAACTGAGAAATTGGCTGATCCTGAAACTCTTGAAATACTAACACTTTACAGAATGGGTTGTATTTCTACTTTACAGAGAGGATTATAAATAAATGTAACATCCTCGCATCAGAAGTGGTAGAGGCTTATACAGCAAGGGTATTTAAACATGCATGTGATAGGCATATGGTTATCCTGAATCTTAACCAAGACTAAGGGCTGATTAAGGTCTAAGTAAGGAAAAATGGGCAGACTAGATGGACCAAATGGCTCTCATCTGCCATCACTGTCTATGTTTCCATGTTACCATATGTTTCCAATGTACTATAGTCCAATAGATTTTATTGTAGTAATTTACTATTGGCGGCAATGGTTCTAATAGTCCTTATGGAAAGCATAACTTTCTCAAGAGGTAAATATATTTTGAATGAAGTCACCTTTATTGAAGACTTAGTAGTAATATCAGCAAATCAGCTCTATAGTGTCTGCTAATGTTTGTGAGATCCCGAAACTCGGATAAATACCATGACACACTGGTGAAAACTCTGAAGGATCACCAGTATGGATATGCGTGTGCACATTTTTTACGTGAATTCCAATACATCTATCATATGAACGCTTGCTGGCATTTTGTTTTCCATTTCAAGAGAATATGATGTATATATTTGTAGCATTTTTTTTCTTGTATTTCTATAAAACTGCAAAAGGATGAAATGAGCACTGCTAGAATGCTACCCATGATATTCTGTATAAAAATATACATAAACATATATGTTCTTCTTATAAACTGTGTTATGTATATGCTTGCGGAAATGAGAATCATCAGAAATAGTTCATGTATCAGATATTTTCTTTGAACTATAATATATTGCAGTTGTTCCGCTACTGCCCTGAAATACAATCTTGGTTTAAAACTACGGCTTTGGCTATACATGAGCAGGACGGCATAAAAGAAGAAGGGGTTAAGTGATAACTTGACTAATCTTTAAATGACAAAGAATAAAGAAATACTAAGACCTTTTCACACGTTAGATATGTATTGTCATCTATCATCTAGATATCAGGCTAGCAGTGCAAAGTAATAAAACATATCATCGAAAAATGTGCTATAGGTTTGAATCACTCTTTCATTCCACCTCCCAGCTAACTGTAGTATTAAATCAAACAAGCAGAACATTTCCTTAGGCAGCCATTGCCTTTTAATTTCCTGAAGAACCTTAAAATATCATTCATTACAAGTACTACACATATTTGGTTTTTAAAAGTCTCATAAATCAATAGCAGGCTGACTGTAATAATTATTACAAGTTAGTGCATAATTTTCACGCTGAAGGCTGCATGCAGAACTTTAGCATATGCAAACGAGGCAATTCAAACTGTGTATAGATATTAATATGAAGAAGCAGGTAACGAGGTACAGGCTATGAATTATGCATCAAGAGCGGCTGATCTTCAATGAGGAAAATGAATTCAGCAAGTAATCTAATTAGTGATGGAAGTCTATTACATCTAACTGCAAAAGCAACCGTCCTTGAAACAAATTTATTTACAGTCCATGTTACTACTTGAAACAACTTCCAAACGATGTTTAAGTCAGCGGCTTCTGTTTAATGTATGTTTCTCTTCTTTCAGCTCCAGACCGGGCAGGCCCCCTAAAAGAACGCAGAGCGTGACTTCTCCAGATAATCCACATATCATGCCACACACTGTGCCGGGCCTAATGTCTCCTGGGATGATACCACCAACAGGTACAACTATAAGCCAAAGAATTATTGGCAGGACTGGATGTTATATATAATCCTAATAATCCCCAGAAAAAGCTGATATTACTTTAGCATACATAATAAATGTCCCTCTTTAAACTTACCGAGACTCTTTAAATATTAACCTTTTAATAGGCCATAATGAAAATTTGCCAAATGACTCTAGTCCTGGTCCTCATGGAAAACCTGACTTGTCATTATTTAAAGATGCCCTTAATTGAGTCACCTAGAATCAAGTAGGGATATCAACCATGACACAATGGTAATAAAAGCACTAATTGGGAGGCTCAGGTGCCATGAGATGCATATAGAGCATCAATGAGTCAACGCCAAACTGTATGGCCCTGAGATTCTGGCTCTTCAGCCCTGGTAGGCTCATTGGACACCAAATGCCATAGGCATCCTTCTTCTTTTCCCTGATGTCTCTTGCTACTGTGAGATCCGAGGTTTTGCTGGGTATGAGTGTATCACAGTATCATGCAGCCGTAAAAGACACAATAATATGTATATCAACAAGAGAAAATGATAATATGTAATAGATTTCAATAAAGCCCTGCCTCGTTGGCCATTACATTAACTCTTAGGTGTAATGGTAGAGACGAGACTAAATGAATAAAAGTTAAAAACGCCTTTGAAACACATTTCATGCAGTTAATGTAGTCTGTAACCAAAGTGAAACCAGTATATATTTTTCAATGAACTGATTACTACTTAATTCTTCAATATGCGTTCTATTTAGTAGCAGGGCCGGCCCTACAATGGAGCCGAATGGGGCAATTGCCCCAGGCGGCACTTTTGAAGGGGCGGCACTTTGCCGCCCCAAGCGCTCTTTTTTTTTTTTTCAAAGCGGAGGAGAGAGAGGGGCGCCGAGTGGTTTTCGCTTACCCGCTCGGCGCCCCCCTCTCTCTCTCTCCTCTGCAGCGAGTCTCCCTGTTCAGTGCTGGCTTGTAATGCAGAGCGCCGGAAGTGACGTCAATTTCCGGCGCTCAGCATTACAAGCCGGCACCGTTCCAGACGTTGCAGAGCAGGGAGACTCGCCGCAGGACTGTTTAAAGGTAAGTACCTTTAAACGGGGGGGGGGCGATGCCGGGGGGGCGAAGTTTAAAATGCTGCCCCCCCCGGCATCGGGGGGGGGGGCGGCGGCATTTTAAACTTTGCCCCAGGCGGCATTAAGTCTTGGGCCGGCCCTGTTTAGTAGACTGTTCTTCCTTTATATTATGGGCATTCTTTGGGCATTTTAAAGAATTCCTGGTTTAAATAATATTAAAGTTTTCTATAATGTTGGGGAAAGCATATTTCCTTTGCTCTCCACTTCCTGTTTTATTTTTCAGCAGCGTGTTTCTCATTTAAAGTTCAGGAAATTATTTTGAAAACAAGTACAATGTGAACCTGTTTCCTCATCTTTCTGACAATTACAACTGAAATATCTAATCTGAACTTTTCTTAACATTTCAAAAGTATGCAATATATACTGCACATTCAAATAATACTTTGAGTTCATATTTTTTTTTATAATATGACCAGACATTTTTATACACAATATGCAGTTTGAAAATAAAATAAAAATTACTGTACCACCACGTACTTTCCAAATGATTTTTTCTATATGCATAGGGCAGCTTAATCCTATTAAGTGCACCCCTTTTTTAATATATATATTAAATATTTTATATATTATATATATATTTATAATTTTACAATCAAAATACTAATTTTAATTGATACAGTAGAAATCTGTATAGGAGATATATATACGTATTTTAGAAACTTTTGGCCTAAATATAAACGGCAACATATGTCCTGAAAGGTGGTATAGAACTACAAGTTTCTCCCAGGTGCCAAAGGACTTTGCTCCAAATTGTAATTCAAGAAAATCTGGAGAACTACATGAAATCTATCTCTGGTGAAGATATGTCAGCAATGAGAAAATATCTCATTTCAAAACCAAATGTAAATCATATATACATTTTTTTTTTCTATTGTGTAAATAGATATATTTTAGACATACTTCGATTTGAGTCAGAGATTAGATTTTTTTTCTCATCAGGCAGGTTATCAGTCCCACTGTGCGATCCATGTGACCTTTAAGACTAATTCAGCAATTCAAAATCTTATGGGCCATTGATTTTTTATTTTTTATCGTTAAGGTGATTTCTTTGAAAAATATTCCAAATGGCTAATTTGATGAGAAAATGATGTAATCAATAATGTGCTAGGTATATGAGATATGGCAGATTTGTACATTTGAGTTCAATAACATTTCAGTAATGTAGTTCAATAATGGATATTTGTAACAGATTTGTAAATGAGCTGACGCTGAGACACTGCTAAAGTCTAAACCTTTAATGGCGAATCATGTTTCAACCCGCCAATTCTTGTAATCAAATGACTCGTTGTGCCTCTTAAAGACCCCAGAACCCCTGGTGTTAATGGACACCTAAAGTAACTACGTGTATAGTGGCCCCATAACTAATTACAATATGCTACTAGTGAAAACTTGACATCCTTAGAGAAACCACCTCTAATTTTATTACTAGTATCAGATAAAAATAAGTTTTCAAAGGTATTGTGCTTCCCCCCCCAAAATGTTCTAGTTTTTGCATCCTAGAATAGTTCTAGTCGGCGACATATTAGTCATTTTATGTGTTCTTGCTATGTTATCTTAACACAATCTACAAGACAAATGTCCGTACGCCTTACTGCTGTGATAAACAAACGAATGGCTGTGTCTCAATCACCCAGTCGGTAACTCTGACTAATGAAAGTCTATGATAGAAAAGATTTCATTGTACAAACAAAACTTCATTAGCATAATAATAAAGAACCAGCTCATTGCGGCATTTGAGCTGTGAAAGTCACCCAAAATATCACATGACTGACAAGGGTAGCCTCCAGGTCCAGGAAGTTTTTTTGGAATAAAATGAAATAAAACTCAACTTTTTGTCAACTTTTTTTTATGTTGGTAATTTTACAAATAATTCAGAGATAAATACATGAAGGCTCAGTATATCTCATTATAATCCCTATTCTTGTAGTTCAAAAATAATGTGTCTGAAAGTGTACAAAAATAATCACCTTTCCATCCAAACGCACATTTATGTTTGCAGTATAACGTCTGAAATGTCGTGTACGTGTTAAGCAGGAATGGTGATACTTGGCATACGTTTCCCTACATTTAATAAATTCTACAAAGGGCTCAAGATGGTTTCCTTTTGGACGAACTTGCATTATTTGTCAGGGGATTGTATTTCATGCCTATTGTTTTATTTCTTTCCACTGATGAGAAATACATTTGCCATTGTTTACTACTAGATGCAGAAAATAACTTCATTGTGGTCAAATTGCTTTGTGTGTAACAGAATTACACCACAACTAACGACAAGTCCATCTCTCGTTGCATGATTTAGATAAGTACGGTCATTTGTAATGGGGATATGTTCTAAAAATATGACATATGTAAGCCACATTTCAAAAGCATGCTGTGGCTTCCTTCCTGGATACTAATCAAAAGGAAAACTGTTGTGCTACTGAAACATCAAACATTAATAAATAATATTCCAAATGGGTCTCGGTTATGTTTTATAAACCACCGAAGAAGAAGAAAAAAAAAAAAGATTAAAAAATTTATTATTTTCTGCAACATCAATTACATTTGTTATCATTGTATATTTTTACTGTTTTTATTACAGTTCGGTAAGAGAACATTATTTAGCTCTAAAATTCTATTAACACTTAAAGCAGGAAAAAAGTACAACTTAGTGTTCTTAAATTTATTTAGGATTGTAATAGTATTTTTAACATTAATGTGTAGATACACATGACATAAAGATGAATTATCTTGTCTGAAAAAAAGAGTAATGTGTGTCAGAATTTGATTTTTTTTAAATATATTTAAGAGGGTTTAACTGACAAAGAAAAAAATACAAATCAATGTGTAAAGGGACCAGGAAAAATGAATTTCAAGACTGTCCTGGCAAATTTGGGACTTTTGTCTTCTATTAATTATATCCTACAGCACAAAATGCAGATGTAAATATTATTGCATAATCTACCAAGTCTAGTACTTTTCTGTACTCAATTTGTAAGTTAGCAGTGTGTTCTAGGAGGTTTATGTATTATGATTTTAGTTTATAGGAGAGTATATCCAGGGCTGGCTACCCAGAGCTCTCTCTCTTCGGGGGGCAGCTGCTTCTTGTGGGGGGAAGATAGCCAGCAGTATAGGAGGAGCTGGTAAGCTGCATAGGTAAGCCTAGCCATACATAAGGGGCAAGTCTAGACCCACTCTTGAGTAGGAGAGAAAGTGAGTGAGAGTGGGCATGACTAAACATCGCCCTCCCTCCACCACCCCACCAGGACAAGGAGAAAAGTGACCCTGACACTCCGGGTCTATCCCTGAGAGTTCCGAGCTTTGGCTATAAGGTGCTTGCCATGTTCCATAATGTTCCTGTAAAGCATACGATAGAAAACAAACAACAATGTAAACCAAATCAGGATGCTATCTTTTGTTTTACATTAATAGTTTGGCACAATAGTTTGTTGCACTGAAAGCAATATAGATTTTATAGAATATCTTTTAATTACATTTAAGCCCATATATTGTTTCACTGTTATGGTCCTTTGTGATATTTGGAATCCTAAAATAAACAATAACAAGCATTTTATGGGGGGAAGAGCATGTATTCAGATTTCACTAGCAGTGTAAAATAGCAATTATTCCAGCTGCACATCGGTTGAGGACAATTACTCATGTCACCGTTAGATATTTGTGCAGACTTGTCCTTTGATTAGAAACATTTTTGTATTCCAGCTCCAATGGGTGACATTTAATGTTCCAGAAAAAAATACATTTGGACAGCTCATGTTGCCGTGAATGCTGATGCCTATCAATCCTAAAACAGCAATCGCTCAGAGCTCGGCTTTACTTATTTACATCGCTGTTAATGCACCTATTATAAACAGCCCTTTAGCTTTCATGAAAGCACATGAAGAGATATTGCATATATATATATATATATATATATATATATATATATATATACTAGGAAGACCAGTGTTAGCAGTAATTTGCTCTCATCCTAACCATTTCAGTACTAGAAGAGAAATAAAGGGCATTGGAAAATGAAAAAAAAAGAATATTGCAGAATCATCATCAGTACACATTATATTGTAAGCTTACCAGCTTGTCTTAGTCTGTCATACCCTTTCAATGCATGTATTATTGACTTTTATATAAAATATATTAGGACGTGCATAGAACACAAGTAATAACACAATAGCTAGGCTATGCTTAGTAATGCTTTATAAACATTTAGGTCTGGTTTGCAATACCTCCAAGTGGGAATTGACATTATAAAACCACATTATAAATCACCCATATCCCGTGTTATCTCGGGTAGGAATCACATCACCCATCTAGTCTGCCCAATCCACTTCTGCACCTTGTTTGGTCTTTGGTCATATTTGTGATGCCTAGCCTTATGTCTTTCCCACACATGCATCATGTTTGAGAGGATGGTAGATAAGTGGAGCATTCTTCCAGCAGAAGTGGTGCAGAGAAAGCAATTAACTATCACGGGACAGACATAAGGCAATCCAGAATATAAGACAAAGTCCAATAACCAAAAAAAGGGGTTAAAGGTTTTTTACTTGTTTTTGTGTTCCTGTGCTTTAATTTTATTGCCACTCTATCCTCTACCACTCCTTCTGGATGGCTAATTCACTTCACAGTAGAGAAATAGCTTATTAATTTACATGCGAACCTTTTCAGCAGCACAAAGAAAAAATAATATCCAGACGGAACGAGTTGTACGCTTTAAGATCGCCACCAATCTATAGCCCTGTGACCCTCCTTAACATTAAGCAGGTGACTCGATTAACTATAAATCAGGCATAAAATGCCCCACATGAGGCAGTGCACTGAATCAAGGAAATTTTAAAATGGCAAAACTCATTCAGTGCTTTTGGCAGTGTAAGCTGCCAACATGTATACATCAAAACTTCACTCACTGTAACATTGATTTTATTTTATTTTGTTTGTTTGAATTCCCCTGCAGCGGTCTATGTGAGTCTTGTAAATTCTGTCTGCGTCATTTGACTTTAGTTTTTTTTTTTTTTTTTTCAATACGCTTTCATCTTTTTTTGGGAGGACATGCTTAAAAAAAATATAAACCTTTTCTTTTAACAATGTGTTTGAATAATGGGTTTTCTTTCTAAATGATGCTGATTTATATGAATATAAGAAGCAAAGCATTATTAGAGTGGTACATCTATGAGACATGAAATCTATAAAGCTCTGCAAACGCACATTTGAAATGCTAAATAAAAATGTAAACGAGACAGAATTCTCACATTCGAGAGAAATATATGAAAATCCTACAATCCACACTAAATGCCGCATATCAAATGTTAATTTTGTCAAACCTTGTTTAAATGGGAAACGAACACCGTTTTATTCTATTATTAGTACTGTAATAAAACAACGTTTCAAGAATATTGTGCTGATCTTGTTTTCGAATAATATAATGCTTTCAAACAGCTGCATGTTCACCATTTATATATGTTCTAGCTCTGTTATCTTAGCCCAAACTTCTAGACAACAGGCAAACAATAGAATAGCTCAGTACTAATCACCCAGATGGATACACAGAGTAATACAAGTCAATGGAGGAATGGACTTTGCCATAAAGCATCAGCTCAGTGTGGTGTTTCAGCAGGTAAAGTCACCCAAAAATATCACATGACTGACAACAATGGCAGCCTCCAGACCTGCAAATAAAGGAAATTTATTGGAACAAAAAGAATAAAACCAGGATTTTGTCAATTACTGTATACTGTATTATTCCCAAGAAGAAAATAAAAATAGGTTCAAGAAACCAAAAATATAAAATAAAAAAATAAAAATATGTTCAAGAAAAAAAATATAAAATAAACAATATCATCTTGAAATGGATTGAAGATCATCAACAAAGTTGAGCCAATATTGCTATATCACCTAGGCCTATGACTATATAAGAAATATAAAGGTGGGTAAGCTGTTTAATTATTACAGATGAGTAAAAATATTACTGGTTTGGGCATCTGTCATTTGGCATATATGTTCCTGTAAGTTAGTTTGATTTTAAACTGGATAAGTGGATGCCCAGGTGTAAAAAAAAGGCTTACAGTCTAATAGCGTCATGATACTTTACAAATCCAGTATGAATAACAAAGCTGCAGTGCCGCTTATTAAAAAACGGAATGTAGTCACTGAATGCTAATCTGCTGAAATGCAATCCAAATTGGGAAATTGGTTTATGAGCTAAATCCCTCATCTATCTTTTCTAAAAACTTTATGTTGCCATAAAATGTTTCCAAAAACCTCAGCAAAGAAGCCTAATGCCTGCTTTGTGGTTATTTAAATTGAACATAATGCTTTACAGCAGGTTTAATATTTTTATAACTCAAAAGTTGTTAACAGCCAGCTGGTTTGTGTCTGCTTTTTATGGTTATTCTTGTCATATGCAGCCTCCACAATTTTTAATTATATTTTATAGTGTATGTTTTTTTCTTCCTTTTGGATTCCCACAGCCACTTTTTTTGCTTCATAAGATTTCTTTCCATGGGGGGAAAAAACAAGTATGGGTTAGGGACTGAACCATTAGAATTTGTGTGCTATGTAATTACTTCAGCAGTGACTGGGGGAATTTCGAAACGTGTTAAAATTCTAGATAAAATAGATAAAATAAGATAAATATCTCTACATACAGTATACTGTATATAAAAAAATACTAAATAAAATAAATTAGCTGTTTTGAGGTTAATGGGTCTAATTTAACGACCTTTTTAAGCCTTATTTGAATTTAATGGAGATGTAAAATGTATGGCTAGTCATTCGATCACCATCTAAACAGGTTTAACACTTGTTAAAATAAGACCACCAGGGCTAAAGAAGGGTACAATTAAAATATTCTCACCTATACAATACAAATGGAAGAAGGGTACATTTAAGTAAGTCTTAACTTGATACTTTTTCCACCTAGCCTAAAATGTAAAAACACACAGCACACGTGCAATGGAGTCTGAATGCAGTTTAACTCTTTCATTGACAGATGCAATATAATGTGCCGGCATACAATACAAAATAGTATAAGTGCAGGGCTAGCTTGGACTTAATTAATATGACAAATTAAATAGGTAAAAAATGAAACCACCATTTTACCGTGCCAGCATTTCAAGAGTTATTCTTAACCCCGTAATGACAAAATGCATTGTTTTCAATGGGTTTAGGGACCGCCCATTGTCCTTAAGGGGTTAAACCCCTTTTTTTTTTTACTGTTTTAGTTTTTGCATCCCCCCCTACCCTATGATTGATTTCTAGGATGTTTGCCAGCAACTTGCTACAATGTATTCCTGTACAGTACAAGATAGTTTCACCAATAAAGACTGACAGAATTCTGGCATGAAGCCCTGACAAGTGAATTTTCATAAGACCTCCTGTACTTTTCATGGATACATTCTAGCAAGTTGCTGGCAAACTTCACAGAATTCAATTACTGAAGGAAAATGTTAAAAAAAACATTGTAACAAAACACAAAGGAGTTTTAAGATTAACCCTTGCAACGCTGGCACACAGAAAAAAAGGGTTTCAGAAATAACCCCTTCAGTCCTGGCACCGCTAAACTATTGTTTTCGCTTTCCCCTAATGCTTCCTTTCCTACTTTTACAGACAGCCGTATATGTATTCAAAACCGTCGATACGTATGATGATGTGGGGTTTTTAAATGAAAAAGTTGTATTTCAGTTTTTGTTTGTATCAAGGGGATCTAGACACATTTACACTAGTTTTGCTTAGTCGAACCTAATAGTTCTCAGTTGGCTGCCCAGAGATTTACTTTGATCTACTTAGACAAGTGTTGATTTAAAATTAAAGATGGTAACATTCTGATTTGTCCTTGTTATACGAGTACACAAAGTTGGGCGTGTAAGCACTTGTCACTTGAGTACATGACCTGAGAGTTGGATCACTTATTATTATTTTTATTACTATTTTAACTTGTCTTGATTTCAAACAAGCCCAATATGACTTTCAAAACATATTTGAAGCCCGGTAGATACCAAAGAATATTTCTCAAATCCACAACATTATTTAACTCTCTGGTTTAACGTGCACTTTAAGCAAAAAAGTGTATTTTATAGAAACACAAACACATTTAAATGAAATGTTACCATGTTTCAAGGTGACAGAGGACAATCTGATAATAATCTATCTCAGAAATATAATAAGCCATGAGTAAAATATGAAGACTTGTGCTTTTGGAGCAGTAAAATATACCTGATTATTATTTGAAAACATTTGTCATAATTGAGCTTGAAGTTGACATATTGTGACATATAATTACAGTCACAGTACACCCTTCCCCTGAAAAAAAACAAATAAAAAAGTTAAGCTATATGATATACTTGTTTTAGTACAATTTTTTAGTGAAATAGGCAAATGATTATTCTCGTTCCTTATTTGTTTTATAGTTTCTTACTTGGCCATTTACCAGTCATGTATAAAGATATCTTAAATATGTCATTATTGTAGTAAGAAAATATTTTTTTCAATACTCCTCCAAGTTCTGTATTTACAGCTCTGCTCTCTTCTCCCAAAAGAATTGTTAAAGCGTCTCCTAAACCATTATTCATGTATAAGAAGAAAAACAGTAATCACCTTAACCACTCGGCAAATGTTTTTTTTTGTCGATTGAGAAGATAAAAACACATCTAGTAGCTGTATGTGCTAAAATCAACCCGTAGATGCTCCTAATGCTTACATTTAACAATGTTCCATTCTCCAAGTAACATTGTTAAAAGGTAGCTTTTCACAACTATGTTTGGGAGTTATTTTGCTGTAATATTAAAGCTTACCAAGCATTTAAAGTCTTTTCTGTATGTGAAATATTTATATTGTCCGTTCGGTATCTAGAAATGTGTGCTCAGTTCTTATTTGAAGCAGAATAGCAGGAGAAACCTACATAAAGTTCCTTTGTTTCTGTTGTTCCCAGTGTGATTTACAGGCAGATTGAGCTGACATCAGAAGTGCTGTACATATTGTAAATACTTTGCTTTCAATGTGTTGAAGAATATTTAATGCCATTAGTCCAGCCTTTACGTCATAAGGATAACTCTTGTGAAACAGAAATTAATAATAGTTTCTATATATGTGACTTTTTGCAACAAATATTACATGAATATTCCTTACAGTCATAGTTTTTTTTTATAATTTTATATTTTGTTATATATATATATATATATATATATATATATATATTTTATATAAATATAGAAAAGTATAGTTTGTACGGTCATCTTAGTCATCAGACCCAGACTGAAATGCAGACCATATACGTTAAAGCAAAGTGGAAAGGGACTCTGATTGACTTAGCCTTAGAAATATAAACTGAAAGGTTTTGCAAGGGTTGCATATAAAGGAAGTCAAGGGAATATTTTCAGAGCCTCGTCAGGAGTAGGCCAAGCAAGAAACAAAACATACCATTCTCCTTCACTACTTGCCACCTCTAGAATAGTTTTGGCAGGTGCCAAATCAGTTTTATGGGAAATACAATCATAGGCATGACTATGAAATTGTTCTGCGGATAAACAACTTCTAATTTAACCATTACTAATTGCAAAGGCCATGTTCTGAAGAATGTATTGTCACGTCCTTACAGCTCTTGCTGGATGCCGACTTCCATTATCAGCTGAGGATAATGTGAGCTGTATTCCAGAATCAGATCCATGGAGCTACGTATTGGTCAAACATGAGCCAGATTATCATATGAATGGATGAATGGTAGTTTTTGTTAGAATATTATAATGCAGGCTTATGTGTAGCAACTCAACAGCAGGCTCTTAATGTCAAGCACATCTTTTTATTATTTCAATGCAAATTGCGCTCGTTCTCTCTTTTCAGTACATGTTTATATTTAGAAGGCCTGATTGCATCATATGCCCAGGTTCACAAATTGTTTTGCATCTCAGTTCCCAGAAATTTCAATATGTCCATTATCTTGTAATACAATGAGTAGAACAGTGCAACTGGATAAGATCAAATTGTTTCCATTCCCAGCAATGTAATTTTAAGATCTGGCATTATTTCCGCACGAAGATAGCTTTACATAAGTAACAAATAATATTTTACAAATTGCAAACTGATGATTAGCTTGAAATTGGAAAATGGGTAACCTACGATGACTTTGCAGAGGGTCAAAACATTTGGAAAGCAAAGGCTGATTTTGCGTGTGAATTATGTGTTATTAAATTATGCCTTTACTCCTTGCAACATAATGAAACCATATACTCTCTAGAGAGAAAACATACTTACTCTATAAGTGCATTGCAGTCATACTGTATGTAAGTATAACTAGTCTATTTTTGCTAATTTCCTGTGATAAGGTTTGAGGTACACCAATTAATTAATTACGTAGACTATTTTTTTGTTGTTGCCATTTTAATGGTATTAAACCATCATACACCTATGTATACAACCAGCTCACAAGCAATCTGTATTCGCACAGAAAGGATATACCGTATTGGCTCGGATATAGGCCGCCCCCGTATATAGGCCGCACCCTAAAAGTTTGGTGCTTTTTTAAAGAAAAAGTTTTTTTCTTCAAAAAAGCACCAAGAAAACATGCTGCCACTCTGTCTCCCCCCCCGAGATATGCTGCCACTCCCCCCCCGAGATATGCTGCCACTGTCCTCCCCCCCGAGATATGCTGCCACTGTCCCCCCCGAGATATGCTGCCACTGTCCCCTATCCCCCCCCCCGAGATATGCTGCCACTCTGCCCCCCCGACTTACCAGAGCAGACTCCCGGGTGTCTTGCGGGGCCGGCGGGGGACATCTACGCAATACGCGTATACAACTTCCGGTGCCAGCACTCAGCCGGCCCGTGGGAATTCCCGGCAAGGGAGATTGTTAAAGCACATCGTGCAGACGTGCCAGCAGCGGAGGCTGTTTACCCGCATCGCCGCGGCTGGTGACCGTCCGCACGATGCGCTTAGACAACCTCCCGTGCCGGCACCCCCCCGTGGAAAGTGCTGGCAGGGGAGGCTGTCTGAGCGTATCGGAGAGCAGGATACAGGTCCCCTGCACCACTGTGGGGGATCTGTATCCTAACCCCGCTGCCTGCCCGGCACCCGGGACTGCATGTCCCGGGCGTCGGGCGCTAGACCCCGAATATAGGCCGCACCCCCACTTTAAAGACACTTTAAACTTCAAATGTAACACTTTAATGTTACATTTGAAGTAGTCAAACCTCCATTTTCCTTGAATTAGTAACTTTTTAAAAGCTGATTATTACATGTTCTAGAAGTACGGCCATTTGCACTCTAGAATCCTTTAATGTGAATATCCCAGTAAGACAGGGCAAAAGGGGTAGCTGCACTGGGTAAGAGCTTAGCTCAGGTATATACAGCTCCTGTTTTGTATATTGCATCCAGCACCTCAAAACCAGACACAATGGGTCCAAAGTGGCACAGTAGTGTACACTTTACTCGGTAAAAAGCTCAATTGAAGGTAAAGTGCTATTATTCTTGGTACTCTATGTGGGCCATTGGGTGGGCTCACAATGGAATGCTTGCCTAAGGCCCCATTATAACTACATAGGACAATGTTTGGCCGACCGGATCTCCCTCTCTCCGTCTCCTTTTGGGAGGCATTAAGGAGTGTGGCTCTGATAAGGGCAGGGGCAGTATCCACACATGATGAGTCGGGCTGGCAACAGTTAGACTGTGTACGGCGGGACGTGGATGGAGAATAGGCTTGAAAAGTACAGGCAGTAGAGGGGAATGGCCAGAACCTGGGTGGAGAGTGGGCCTAATTAAATTCTGGAGATTGACAACTTCATTCTGGAGTCCAAGGGAACCAGCCTGGAAATTCTGGATAAAACATGGCAAGTTCCCATGGATGTCTAGGCAAACAACCATACAATGTGATACAATATAATAACGATATAATTCACAGGATACCACGGACATGGTAAAATGTATATTACCTATCCACAAATATTATACATATGTAGTAATTTTCTAATAATTCTTAGACACGTACATAATTGCAATAAGTACCTACTGTATACTAATTATGCAAATATGAAGTGGATCTATCTAATAGCAATCAATGCATACATTACAATGGAAATTTCATAGGCTATAATTTTGGGTGCCTGTTGTGGACCAGATGTGAATCTGTAGCTGAGCTGCAGAGAAAGTAGATGGAGGAGTTAAATGAGACTTAATGAGAATTTGCATGTAAGTAATAGCATTGAGGTCCATGCAAATTGAACTCCAGTATACAAGCAGTAGGGAAATAGGGCTAGCCTAGATCCTTAAACTGAAGAACTCTACCAGGTTTCCCTAAAATAGATACTTTGAGCCATGATATTGACAATACAGTGTCCTTAAGTGACGTTGCATCTCTTGCCTTGGCCGGAATGTGTTTTTGGTTCTGCAGTAACATTCCTCTGCTTGACAAAGGTTACTGCATCATGTCAAGTTAAGCACTTCTTTTCAGATCAATCTTTGCCATGTTGAAATAGCATTCTACATGACCCACAATATAAAGGTCCGTTGATTGAAACAAGTCAGGTACAGCAATAAAGTCCACTTAGTATTTTTTTTTGCAATTCTTACATGCTGTGGCCTACAGAATGGGTCTCAGAACTGGACCATGTTTTGAGGAGAATAGCGGTACTGATGTCATCAAACATGGGCTATATGATTTTTTTAGCAATGAAGAATATTCAAGAAATTGGTTTTCTATTTTGGATTCAGGAAGGAATGTTTCCCCTTTTTGAGGCAAAATTGGAAATCGCCTCAATATGGTTTTTTGCGTTCTGCAGGATCAAAAGCAAGGTTGAACTTGTTAGACTTGTGTCTCTTTTGAACCTAAATTACTATGTAGCTATGATAAGCTGGTAGGGGAGCTCGCAATCAAAAGAAACTCCTGGGAATAAAGACTGGCAACTGACTTCTAAAGTGTTTTATATATGTGCAGGGATATGCATATTCTGATCTTTCGATTGATATTAACCACAGACTGAGCTTCTGCAGTAGAGCATTATGGGAGTAGTTGGGTCCCCAGCATGCAGCCATGCAAGGGTGTCTGACAGTATTGCTGCAATATAATTATTTACAAGGTTTCCATGAACAAATATCAAATGACTGCACTTTATTTATTTGTGCTCGGAGGATTGTATCTGAATTTACTATGTATGATATCTACATAGACAGATGGCGCGGATAAATTATTGTTCACTTGGATTTCTTTAGACAAAACTTTTCAGTTTGGAGAAACAATTACAAAGATAAATTACATTTATCTTTTTTTTTTTTTTGCTTTGTAAACAGCGGACTTGGAGATAAAAGGAACTCGTGCTTTAAAACTCACACATGGCTGTAATTTAAGATTTTTTTTTTCTACTTCATTGTCCAGAACAGTTGAAAGAAACCTTCAATGAAAGTTTATTAACTAGGCCAGTGCCTGGGGCCATAAAAGATCATTTATTACCAGTTTCTTGCCTTTTTTTTTTCTCCTTGTAGTTTTTGACTAAACCCAGTGTAAAATAATACTTCACAAAATTAAACCTTTGACCTTCTGCATTATTAAGTCGGCTTTGATTAGATAAAGTAACAATTTATGATCCTGCACAAGGTTGCACATAAAATGAATAATGCAATAGACAGAGTGTTCCTTAGAAATCTACTGATGTTGTATGCTGTAAAAATGTTAATTCAAGTTGTATATATAGCGTTCAGGTATATCTCATCTCATTCACTAGAATGGGAAATGTCACCCAGTGTCAAAACTTTCCGAAAAGTTTTTGAGTGATTTGGTCAATGCAGAGTCTTGCCAAAAACAAAAGTGGTTTCTCTAAAATACCGGTAATAATGAAGTATTTTCTTTATGTATTATATTACTGCTTTTGATTTCTTAAATAAGGCAGCAGCAAGCTTTAGAAACAAAAATCTATGTTTGCATCGTTTTCCTCTTTTCTTATTTTTGGTGTCACCAAATTTTCCGAAGTTAACATATAAAAATGAAAAATGAAGTTTCTCTTCTGGGGTAATTTCTTGAGTAAATTTTGGTATTAAATTCCTTCTCAAATTAATACTGTGGCACATGGCACTTATTAGCAAACCCAGTGTTATGTATTTACGCCGAAAGGTTAAGTCACATCTTAACCATTTGTAATACTGCAGTGTTCTAGTGTGTCCCAAGAGAAGTGGCCCAAATGACCCTTCGGAGATAATAATATATGATAAGTATTTTATACCAGCAGGGGCGTTTCTCCCACCTGTACACAAAAAGATAATGCTATCACTCTTCTCTGGTGGATAAAGTGTAACAGGTCTTCACTACACTTTAGTACTGGTGATCAAGAGTTGTCTTCTTGCAGTGCCAATGCTGACGGAACCAAAAACTCTGAAAAAGTTATTTCTAGATATGCTGGGATCTCTGATGGCACATCTCGCTGGCTATCGCAGTAACAATGATCACCAAGGCAGGGCTATAGAGCACTGCCTGTTGATCATTCTGTAGGGTCAAAGTGAGAAGAAGAAGAAACAGAATGACTATAGTAATGATTAGGTACCTTGTTTTTCTGCATGATTATTCCTCCCCATTGTTAACTCTCACCGATTCTTATGTTGCCAATTGTTGCTGATTGGTTCAGACAGTAGGTGAAAGGAAAGGAGATTTTTTTAGGACACAAAATTGGTTCTATGAAATTATCTCCAAAAAACAATTCCACACAGAACACCAAACAAACACTACAAGATATGATGGCGCCAGTTCCTCTTATTCTTGTGAACTCTAGAAGTAATGTTACCATCAGTGGCATGTTTATCCATTTCAAATACTGTATAAGGTATATTTATTATCAAATTGTAACATTAGGGAATAACCATATTTGCCAGCTCAAATAATTTTACTTTACTTTGGGAAGATGTATTTAACCATCCTAAACATGTATGCATATATTACTTTATCTGACTGCATAATGCATGATTTGAAATGGCAGAAAGACACAGATTTTACAAAGCATGGAACCATATTCTCAGACATTAAAACAAACATTTATGATTGAGACTAAGTAGAGTGCTCAAATAATGCCATGATGTATTGTGTATGTCAATATGGCTCTGTTAACAGTTAGAATGCAAACAAGATTTTAAATGAGGCACCCCTTTCATTTCAGATGGAGAATCGGTTTTATGCCATCTGCCTATCAGATGGTTAGGAACCAAGCCTGCGTATTAATGCCACATGTTTGATTTTCTTTCACTTTGTAATGGTTCGTTTTAAATTGCTAACACCGTTCTTTGGGAACTGTCAATAAAATGCCTATGATGGTAGACCGATGAGATATTTATAAAGCTGTCTGTCTCAGTGAAGAAGGCCAGCTGGAAATATCCTAACCGATCTTTAATATTAATGCAATGAAATTATCCTTCTGGAAATATCTCACCTCTATCAATATTACTTTCATGTTTATGCTAGAAGGCCATGCTTAGCTCCATCTCAACCAAATCTTGTGGACAGGGTTGGACTTTTTAACATTCATGCCCACATTTTACTGTATGCACTGTTCTTAACTTTAAATATATTATCAGCCAGTAGTTAGTATCAGGCTGTGATGGATCTTAACCAACAGTTTCTGGGTTAAAAGAAAACTTTAGCATGTCTCACAATAGCGCCACATAAGCACACTCATAGTATCCCTTGTTTCACCGGGTCTGTTGTCTGAAACATGCCGTTCTGCATGATAATATATTCCAAACATTCTTATTAAAACGTATCATGAAATATATAAAGCAGAAAATGTCACTACACATTTAAGGCAAAAGCAAATAATGTACATTTAACTTTTTCACTGTGGCTACTTTTGATCATTTAAAAATAATAATAAAAAAAATTAGCTTTTGCAGAATTCATCTGCGTGCTACATAAAGCTTTTTAATGACTGAAAACATTACTTAACCATTTAAACCATTATTATGATCTTTTATTTTTATAGCACCAAAAATGTACGCAGCACTTTTTACATTTTACTTTCAATACATATATTGAAGGGGAATGAGAAGACTAGAATAGACAAACTAAGACAAACTGATACATTAGGTAAAGAGGGCTCTGCTTGCAAGCTTACAATCTATAACTAAAGGGTCAATTTACAGCATTATTAAATATAAAAGAGAATTGTATTACTTTATTGTTATAATGTCAATTTTCAACTGTCCCACTGTAGTTTATTTTAGAGTAGCGAAAGTTCTCCTTTAAGTATATTTAGTCCTTCTAAGGTATGTCTTGTGTTAGTAAGTGTGTATGCATGCACGTGGAAGAGTATGGTATGTGCTTTTTTTTGTTATGGGAGGGGTGCACCCATGGTTTACTAACCCTAGGCTTACCCTTACTTGTAATATTTGGCAGATATGTAGGAAAAATTAATAAAAAGAAGCAAATTTTTGTAATTGTGAATTGTAATTTATGTAGGAAGTATTTAGAATTAGTAGTTAGTAGTTAATTTATATGTCATAATTCCTGTCCTTTTCAGGTTTGACAGCTGCAGCTGCAGCGGCAGCAGCTGCCACTAATGCAGCAATCGCTGAAGCAATGAAGGTGAAGAAAATCAAGTTAGAAGCTATGTCCAACTACCATGGCAGCAATAACCAGCATGGAGGAGATTCAGACAATGGAGATCTTAATTCAAGTGTCGGTAAGTTTTTAACTCACGCTTAAGGAGTGTTATTATTTCCAGCCAGAGATTTTTCATATTTATACTTACATACAGTCATTTTAGGATTTGCTTATTCTCTACTGCCAGTTTTTTTATCAAGGTGAGTAGTCAACTTACAACTCAGTGAAAACTAAAATTTGTTATTCTCAAACTTTGCCCAAAATTAGAAACATGAGGACTGAATATTATCAGATATATTGTGACATAATTCAACAATAAATATTTTATTAAACCTAATTCCAAGAAAAACACATTTTAACACCTGACTGGCAAGCACTTTGCATAATTTGGTAAGCAACCTAATGCCTAGCATTGACACAGAATTATGTTTGCTACATTGACAACAATAAGTATTTCTAAGTTACTAAGCGGTGAAGTCTTCTCAATTCTGCTAAATTGATAGTCCCTATTTATGTAGCCAAATTAACTTAAGAAAATGTATCTCTTTGGATTTCATTAGATTTAAAAATACCCTTTGTCCATATGCTTTTAGCCTAAATAGTATTTTCTGACTCGTGTCATTTTAAACTGCACAATGCATCACCTTTACCAGAATCCAGATGTTAAAGTTGCTGTTCCATTTAGACGAAATATTAATTACACCCTCTAGCATGTAAAGTGTACTGATCACCAATGACATTAATCACATGGAATTACATTGTAGCAGAACAACTGATCGTTAGGGACAAAAGTATAATCAGTAATGAAAGGGTTAATATAAAAATGTGCTCGCTTTAGAGCAGGAGCCAGTAACATACAAAAAACATTTTCGGCTCTTCACTTTTCTAGGTTTGCTTTTTTTGCTGAGTAATAATTAAATAAATAAATAAAGCCGCTTCAAAATTGGAACATTAATTAAAAAATAACACAAGTGATATATGGTTTTCACTGTTCAGGGCTGGAATTACTTGTGGGTTTGTTTAAGCTGTGACAATATCAATTTTAACCGTATTCTTTACGCGTACCGTTTAGAGGGCAATGAAAGATGGTGTTTCTCTTTTGAAGTGGGGACAGGATTGGCTTCATATCCTGTACCTTCATAATAGAGGCTCTTTGATCAAGCCTACCATCAGAAAGTCATCAGTTATCTAGGCTGTCCAGTATAAATAGAGCTATGACTTAATTTCCTCGCCTCCAAGACTGACGTGGCATAGAAACACAATATTCCCTGGATCTTCCAAACGATGTGGAGCTACCTCAGCTGACCCCTGGTAAAATAATAATATTTCTTCATCCTACTGTCCTGCAAAGTTGATCAGGTGTTTGTTGCTAAACAACTGTGTATTTCAAGAAATGTACCTCTTTGAACTATAAATATATACAGTATACTACTTAATATATAGCAGTCAATGGAGTGATTCTGTAACAGTCCCTTATGGAGCTGTATAAACATAAAGGGGGCATGACCGAGCCTGTGGGCTGCAAAATTCAAATAAGGAGGGCTTGTTTGTTGGTCTCAGCCAACAAGGGGCTGGATTGCAATGGAAAGTCTAGGAACTGCTAGACAGGACCTACTTCCTTTTTATTCATTATTTATTCATTATTCACAAAGTGAGTTATCCCACACACCCGCCTTAGACTTGTTTCAATTAGGATCAAGCGTTGGCTCCTGCCTTTTCAAGATGGAGTTTCCGGGGTCAGGTTAGCCCGCTAGAGTGGGTGCAACCTAGACCTGTGGTTGGTTTAAGCACTAGAGAGGGACTGGAGAGGGACCCTTTGTAGTGGAATTTTGGTGGGTAAAGCTCCACCCACCGGTTGGGGTTTAGTTACTGCCGGTGGTGTTTGGTGGATTACTACTAAAGAGGAGGCTCAAGGCAGAGGTTGATTCCTCGTGTGGGTTCTTAAAAATTTGTGTTTATATCGGCGGAAACAAATTGTTAGCTTTGAGTTTAATAAAATCCCGCTGCCTTTAAAATCCAACTCCTCTTTCTGTTTTTATCTCACAGCTATTTTGTCAGTAAACAATGCAGAGGTTTTGGTTGGTTTGGTGACAAGACCACATGTCAAAATGTGTACCTGCAGTACTATTTCTATAAACCAGTGTTTTGTGTTATGGTAAATATACAACAAGGCACAATATACAAGTGCGTGGCATCATTTTTAAAACATCATAGAATGAATAACATAACTATGTCTTTTGCTCAACTGCATCCATAGCCAGCCGTTCCTTTTCGGATTTTATGTGTATATTTACAATGAATGTAGGATTTCTTTTTATTCTTTTTATTAGATACAGTTCTCTTTAATAAGTAGTTTGTTAAAAAAAAGTTTCTACATTTCAATTATATGACCTTTTGACTCAGTGGGGGAGTACATTTAATAAATATAATAATAATCTAAATAAATAGTGCAGATTTTTTTTTAATATGCAACTCCTGAAATATAAAGGTCACAAAGCAAAGGGAGTCAGGGGCAGCCAAAGATGCTAATAGGTAATTATTTTATCTCCCACGTTTAATTTGAAATGATAACCTTCGGTTCACAATCCACCCACTGTACTAATCATTGTAAAGGAAAATGATTTTTTTCTTTCTCTCTCTCTTTCTTTCTCTCTCTCTCTTTATATATATATATATATATATATATATATATATATATATATATATATATTTTCATTATATCTATATATATATATATTTACACATGTATCAGAAATACAGTATAGAGGTTGTAATGACCTTTAACAGAATACCTTCATAGGTGTATAGAGGCCCTTTATTAGTAACCATCAGCCCTGTTCTAATTACTAAAAAAAACATTTTGCAATTACGTAAAAGCTACAAATTTCCTTGTTTTCCATTAAAAGTAATCCCAAACATTTGAACGGTTGTGTATATATTGTATTTAGTAATATAACCAGGACGGTTGTTTCTATTCAGGATCAAATTGATTCTTTTCAGTTTAATATTTACTTGTTAAGATGAGATATTAGCCTGCTTGGTGATAAACAGCAGACTGCTGGCATCTGAAGGTGACCTGTCAGTTCATATGGACAAATCTCCTGCTTACTGAAATGTACAAAATAAATCATTAAAGCAGGCAGGTGCTCATTCCTAGATTTAAATCACCATAGATTTATGATTTGAATTAATGCTTCATTTGGTCATAGAAATAGATGCTGACAAAATGATATGCAGGAGCTGAATCTTCCATACTGTAGCAGTCCTCATATTGATTACTGGGATGCCTGCAATCTCTTCTTTATATCAAGTACTTTCTTGTGACAGGCTGGTTGATATGGGCTATATTGTTGATAAGACAATGCCGTTTGTGGCATTTACACAATTCTCTTTAGCATTAATATAAATAGCTGCAGAAATATTTGTATAAAAAATGCTAGTTATTTTCACCAACCTTTTGTTCTGGTATTGAATTTTATTTTTTTGTGGATTTATGAGGTACATGTGTATGGAGATGGCATCTTAATGATAGGCTTGAGTCGAAGTTATATTCATAATCCCACTAATGTAATATTATGAAAATTCCCTTGTTCACGCTGAAATTTGGGAGCAGGGTATCATTTTTTTGAGAGTTCCAAAATTCTTTGTTTTATTAGCTTTTTTTTTTTTACTTAAGTACAAAGTTCACCAATAATTTAAGCGCTGCATAGATTGTTGCCGCTATATAAATAAAATATAATAATAATAATAATAATAAGCTTGATGCATTAGGTTGTTTTAAGTTAAGATTCAATATGTAACTCTTGAAAGGTCTAACCATTTTGCAAGCTCCAGCCTTGAACTGTGGAAGAGGGGAGCCCGTGACTCTATCTGGACAGATTTCTATTCTTTTGATAGAATTGTAAATGACAGGTTACTGGGTGGTGATGCCATATACTGGATTGCTGAGTCTCTTAGCTATTAACTGAGAGAAGATGAGGGAGGCTCATATCGCCTTGCTTTCATGCTGGTTCACCTTGCATTTGTCAGATCACCCGAGCCAATAAGAAACCTTCATGAGAGAACCCCCCAAAAATTGCCCTCTTGCCCCTTGCCAGCCTGCACCTGGCATTTGTACTGCATTCTAAAAACGGCAGAAATCATACCAGGTCACCTTTCAATCAAAGAAAGGTAGTGCATATAAATGTACAAGTGCTCAAGGAGAGGCTTTGCCAGTTGTTCTTTTACAAAATAACAAATCAAGTAAACAGATACCAACAATAGTAAATGGCTCCCTTGGAAGGAAATGAGTTCATATTTATTCAAACCGTGAGCTCAAAACAGATGTGTCCAAAGATTCTCATTGTTTAGCCCACATATGCCGCAGAAAAAATGTTACTATTTCTTAAAGGAAGTGAATCAATCAGGAGCATAGTTAGTTTAGTTTTTGTCTTAGCACACAGGAAACACAGGGCATCAGGAGTTGCTGGAATAATGGGATCATAAAACTCCCCAAACTGTATTGAAATTTTATAGGAAAGAAGTACACGGTTATTACGGATTTGCTGTTTTTTCCATAAAACATCTTTTGTTGTAAATTTACAACTTCCCTCTAATTCTACAATGTGAGAAAAAAATCATCAGTTCCCTCCTTTGTATGTTTCATTATGAATGGAATTTTAGATTTGTATCTAACCTTATATTAAGAAGATATAGAATTAAATGTAGTTAAATATACTTTATCACTCCCACCGAACCTTCAGCTTTCACCCTCCCTCCCAACATTCAAGAAAAATCTCAAAACTCACTTCTTCAGGAGCATACCACCTTAGCTACTAGAATGTCCCTGTCGCTGATACAACCTTCACACTACCGCTCACCCTTTCTCTGTGCCTTATGTTTGTCCTCACATAAATAGTAAGCTTGCGAGCTGGGCTCTCTCCACCTAATGTATCGGTTTGTCTGATATTCAAGGGGTATGACAAGACTAGAATTGAAGACTATGTATTGTAAGAAGCGCTGCGTAAAATTGCTGGTGTTATATAAATAAAAGATAATAATAATAAAAATACTACTAATAATAATCACTTTATAACAGCTCACTGTCAATCTAGCCAAAAAATAAGCATGTGTAGCCATAGTTGCCAATGCCAAAGAATAATTTTACTTCCCTCATTGACAAGACACAACATTGTTACTATTGTGCTCAATGTGATACAATTAGAATGTACTAACTTGATATGTGTTATTAATCCTCCCTCATCATTCATTATATAATTGTAATAAAAGCTGATATGTTCAGAAGGTGGAGGTACAAAGAAAGTAGGGTTGCTTGGGGTAAATAGGGAAATCATTATTAAGCCAGGTAGCACAAGGCACAAAGTAGAGTTCTGCATAGCTAATCCTGTGCCTAAGAGCTGCGATATTGTGAAATATATATTCGTATCTGAGGGTAAACCTATTGAGACACAAAATCAAAGGTAAAAAAATTCTACTTGCATTGCTAAAGTGCTTAAACGTAGATACCTCTTTTTGAGAGTATGATAAATGAACCAAACCACGAGAAATGGCACAACCATTTGAAATTTAACATCTGAAAGTTAATAGTTGCAATCAATTTTAGATCCTGATAAATTCATGTTCATATTCAAAGTAAACCAGTCATAAAATATGTCTACTTTTAAATATGACATTTGTTAATATAGTATAATGAATCTAAAAATGATGTTCAAGAAGAAACACCTGCACAATCTTGTATCAGTATCCTCAATATAACATAATCTTTGTGTATTGTGCTTGTGACAATATTAAACTGGTTTTCTGTGTGCCCTTGAGAATGCTAGGTCATTTCCCATAAGAAAAAAATCTTTCCATTTCCAGATTTCCATATGTGCTGTGGAATATCTGGAATTTTCCATAAATTTTGCCCTGGAAATTCCATACCATACTTCTTACTTTACAAAGATAGTGGTAGAGATTAATACAGTAAGGGCATTCAAACATGCATGGGGTAGGCATGAACCAAGGATCGATTAAGGTCTGAGGCTCTACATCAGGGATAAAATGGCAGACTAGATGGGCCGAATAATTCGTATATGCTGTTTCTTTGTTTCTACATTTTGTGTGGGAAAAAGCCACGTCTTTAGGGAAGGAGCTAGCCTGTTGGAAGCTAATACTTGCCATTGGTAAGGAAACAGTCAGAAAGTGGAAACAACTAGGGGAGCAAGGGGCAGAACTCAATACATCCCAATCATGTAGATATAAAATACTGTGCCAGAGGCCTGGGAATCTTCTTCAATATTTGAATGTATTTTAATGTACAGTAGGGAATATAATTTTAAAGGAGGAGACTGGTAACACAGGAGACCTTAGTCTGAAGGCGAAAATAATGGTTTCTGTGGTTGGTTTAAATTGTAACCATTCTTTAGAATTGGGAAAAAAGTAAACTCTTATGTTAAGGTAAATGATTTCTGAGTTAAACAGAATAATCATTATTTGTGTGTGTTTTTTGGCATTGACTGCAGTAGAGCTCGATATCTTGGTGCCTTCCACTTCCCTGTGCTTGCCTTGCTAAATACAAGTGGCTGCATGCTGCAGTAGTCTAGCCAGGTGACCGTACCATAAAGTGCGAGGCTACATCTTCATCCTCGTCGGCAGCTAAAACAGAAAAGTGTTTTGCGGTAGCTCTGGTACTTACGAGGTTAAGTGCAATTTTTGTTGTTGTGCTTCCAGGGAAAAAGTCTTCGAGACCTTGAGAAATCAAATAAAAGGAAACAGAGATTTCAGGCCACTGAGCACAGCTCTGCAGTTGCACATCTGATTCTCTGCCTTGGCAATGTTAATGAAGCTAAAATCCTCCCAATAATTAGATGAGGGAATTGCTTATATTTTCAAACAGATGATGCTGCTATAATGAAACAATTGACAGGGAATTTAGGAATGTCTGCTGTACTAATTTAGTTTATGTTAAAACAAAAATTGTAAAAACTCTTAACTCCGGGCATAGACTTAGAATAATGCGGTATTTTAAGCAGATTCTTTAGACAGGTGAATATGCAAACAAAGATAATTACTGGTGTAACGCATACAAAATATTGTTAGTCGACAGAGTCTTTGCTTAGTTATTTTTAGCTCATGACACTTTTTTTGTTCTTTTTCACTTATTCTGCTTGGGTCCCTTAAAAAGTACTAAGACTCAAGAGATGGAGTTGGATTGAGTGCACAGCTGTAACTGCTGATGAGCTAATTGCTTCTTATCGCTCAGCCCCATTCATCTTCATTTTTTACCAATTACAGAGAATTATCTGTGTTCTCAGTTGGATATGAGAGTTAATCCTTTTTGGTTAAGCTGGCAGTGCTGTGAGCAGATTCTAAATAGGCGGGTGAAAAAGCCATCAGAAGCTTGCTCTGCAACAGTCTACAGTTCAATGACAATATTTCCAATTCTTACCCCATTTGGGTTTGCGAAATCCATTGAGGAAAAAAAAATCCCCTTATAATTAGGCTATAAAATATTATATACAGCAAACACACATGCAAAAAAGTAAGCTGTTGTATAGGAGTAGTGTGACATGTTGGCAATCAGCGAAGGTGTACTGCATTTTACTTATGTACTAAGTAGCGATATGATTATGTTGGGAGTTGTCCTAGGCCGGATCAGTGGTTCAAAAGAGCATACGGAGCTGGGTACATAATGTGTATTACTTTTTGTGTATCTGTGTGTGTTTATCTACACTTCCTCCCTATAAATTAAATATGCAATATGTAAGCATATGATGATTAATGTAGTAAATGTGGAAATGTAGAAAACATGTATATGCACTGTTCCAAGATCAGGGCCTTCTTCTCCTTCTGTACCAATATATCTTAACACATGTAAAGTTATTGTCAATTCAATTGTCTTTTCAATTTTCCTTTTTGTAACAGCACTACAGAATCTGCTGGTGCTCCAGAAACACACAGAACATAATGCATATGTAATGAGTAGAAAAATATACTCTATGTATTTAAATCTATTGACTATTTTGTTTAAGTTGCCCCTTAAAAAATAGTCTTGCTTATTCCTAACATAAGCAGGAAAAAAAAAAAAACACCACAGTGGAATTTTAAAGCCAAATCATGAATGTGTTACAACAAAAAAAAAACAACCTTGTTTCACAAACCACAGGCCTTGATAACAGCCCAGACACGTGTATTTATACAATGCTGTGAAAATGACTAGTTTAATAACAATTTAGAAAGGTTTTATTAAAACAGTACGATCGGTGCATTTTCAAGAGTTTCGAATTAGGCCCAATGCTAATGAAATAGATACGGTTTCTTTCACAAAGGACTGATCTCTTAGTTAATATAGCAGCCTCATCGCCTTGCCGACCACGCCGATAGCTCTATTTGTGTTTCTCAGCGGGATAAGCAAAGAGTGTTGATTTTCAAGAATCCTGCTGATGAAAGGTAATGGAATTATTACATCTTTATCACAAAAAAAAACCCCTGAACGGTTAGGTAATGTTTTTTTTTTTATTGCCTTTTCACAGGAGCTCAGTGGTTGTAAAGCCTTTCTATTCTTTCTTGAAATCATTTCATCCTTGGAAATGATATGCTATTATTTAATGTCTGCACAGCAAGTCTGAGAGTCCCTAATAGTAAATGGATTGGAAGTGAAGTGTCTCCTGCTCACAGATATGGATCGGCTCAGTCACAGGCTGTACCAGCTGTCATCTCAGCCATACTGCTGTGATTTAATTAGTCTGTTTATGTCCTTTCTAATAATATTTCCCTCTCTATGAAAGGGCAAATGCAACAGGGACTTTTTCCCTCTGTGGTTCTACAGACTGCGGAATGTGGCCTACATTTAATATTCTGAGATGTGGGATTGAATCGCCATATCTGTCACTTCAAGCTGTTGATTAATTGTTCTGCCAAGAAGTGTTTTTTTGCTTCCTTAGGGTCATGCTTATGCTTGAGGGACTTTGATTAAATAGAAAAATAGAAAAAGATATTTTCTGCAATGTTGTGACCAAGCCCTTTAGCACAAATAAATGTGTTGTTTGGCCTCAATTAGAATGTCCTCCCTTTCAAGTAAAATCTACTTGAAGCTTTCTGACATTGTTGCCATCAATATATTGAGACCCAGGTGGTCTTGTAATGTGTTACAAAGTTATCTAGAGCATAGTTTAAGTTGTTATAATGAGCATATTCAATGTGACTGTAGATGACTGTGAAGAGGCCGTAACCAAAAGTTTACTTCTTTGAAGGTCAGTAAAGCAAACTTGATTTGCTGCACTTTCCCAAAACTACTTTGTGCCTCATTACCCCCTGGGATAAAAAGCAACATGCTTTGTGGCGGTGCTTCTGGGTCACCAGGCTTTGTCACATTGATCTGTGTCTACGGACACTCTAATTACACCGTCAACCTTTTTTTTTATGGTCAACATTTTTTAGTTTTTTTTTTAGTTTTTAGAATAAATATGATTTCATTACAATGTCATATTTTGATTTGCAATAGATGTAATATGTTGGAATGTTTTCATTCCAATGCTAAAATAGTCTCAGGGATCTTACCCAGTATATAAAATGGCCCTTGTAGTCACGTAAAACACTGATGCAGTAGGAAAGATGGCGTACAACTCCATTCCAGTAACGGAACATTGAAGCCTTATAATAATGCAAGTCTAGATGTATTTCTTCTAATAAATATGATACACATATACTATGCCCTTTCACATAATGAAAAATAACCCCTTAAACTTCAGTGGCTGAGCTAATCCCGGAATGGGTTAAAGTGGTCATCCAGAAACATTAACACAACTTGAAATCATTCTTGCTTAAGGAATGCATTGATGTTTTTAAGTGCCTGTGATATTTTGGTTACTTTATCACTAAACTGAAGCACAGTTCTTAAAATTCTTTGTCTCTGCTTTTTGAAAAGTAAATGTAAACCCCTTACGATTGTGACCTGTACAAGTGGGAGCCTCTGTATCGTCTGTGTTTGTTTAAACCCATCATTTTTATTACATTTTTATTGTCAGGCGTTACAGAATCTGTTGGTGTAAATAACATAAAAAATAAATGAGATGATGACGGAATAAAACAAGTAAAACTATTTGGGCTGCAAATGAGACAGCAATATAGTTAAAGTGTAGAGGAAAATATGACCTATATGATTGGTGGAGTGAAAAGATTTGGACATTATCATATGCAGAAAACATGAGAAAGGTGGTAAAATACCTTTTAGTATCCCCTTGTCTTTTCTGACATCTCTCCTCCTTAGCTATTCAACTCCTTTTCCATTTCTCTATTTAAGGATCCCCAATTCCTTTGTGTTTCACAAGCAGATAATGTGGCAAAAATAGTTCCCTTGACACATCAGTGAACCTCCTGTCTACTGCTATTCTCCAGTACATGTAGATAGATTAATTTGCAAAAAAATAGAAGTATGGAGAGTATAGGCATTCATCATAGAGAGGGAATAGGGGAAACAGACATGTGAAATAATAAAGGACCTTCAGTTCCTGTATAGTTTGTATGATGTGCAGGAAGATTAATAGGTTTGATAAATAATCCATCATTTTAAAGTTAAAGTCTGCTTCTTAAACTCCCCAACAAACTCCATTTTTTGGTCTTTTTTAATGTCGGTGCTATAAGCACGTCTGACAGATGCAATAAAAGGAATTTGGTTTTGAGTGTTAAAAATATTGCTCTTAATGCAGCATAGCTACGTATTCCCATGGAATTTATTAACCAGGAGAATACAGAGGGTGATATGAGTTTTATAGCCTCTTGGACATAATATCCATGGAGCAGTGTTGGTACATTCCTTAATTAAGGCCATCACATTTAATGCTACTATTGCATCAGTAAAGTGAAATATCATAAAATGTGAGCGGCCTTACTTGTTAGAAGTCTTTAAAGTCTCATGGCATGTGCGTTACTATATCTATGGTATCATACCCTAATCTTGAGGACTGTCAGCATGATACATAAAAAGTGGCTTAGTGAAGTACTATATTCACTGTTTGATAACATGTTTGAGGTTGAGGTTCCTCCCCTGGGGGTATTTAAACATGCATTGGATAGGTGCATGGTTATCCTGAATCTAAGACAATACCAAGGACTGATTAAGGTCTGAGTCTTCAAGAAAAATGGGCAGTCTAGCTTGGCCAGATGATGTTCATCTACCATCAAATTTTCTATTTCTAGAATGTCTCTACATCTGAGAAATCCAATAGTTTAAACCTAAAACAGCAAGGAAATGTGAAAATATATTTGTGGAATAGAAAGACTGAATCCATTTTGGCTATTGCCTAGGACCCTTGGGTAGATTAGGAACCTTCAAGGGGTCACAACAAACGGTAAAGAGGCCCTAGTACTGGGATGAGTTGGTCTCTACATAAGGTCATGTGAAATTTGAACTTGTCATAAAATGAAATAGATCACCTCTTTACACAATTTTACAACCATAGGACAATATAGAAACTAATTAAAGAAAAAAAACTATTTTGTGCTGAAGAACAATATTACTACTTTTTAATTACACAGTAATTAGGATGGATCACTTTGATGTAGAGGAAAAGGTTCTCCAAGCAAGCAATGATGTTAAAAGTATTGTTTGTCCATTAAAGTCACATCGCTGATTAAGCCATTGTGAATGAATGACTTTTGATGGCCGCAAACAAACTTACTAATCGGGATGTGACAGTGTTTAGTAATTAGATAAATGAATTATGAGAGCAGCGATTGTATAGTGATATGCTTGTTTAGCTAGGCTTTTTTTTTCCTGCAATGACTGTCATGTTAAATTTACAACTGAAACTGAATGACCTTTGAAAAAGTGATGGAAATGAAAAGATAAATAGGACTCGAAAGGACAAACCAATTAATACAAATGTGTTGCACATGAACATACAAATCTGATTTTGTTTCTCAATGAGCCTTGTAAATGTGTTGATCTTCCATTAGGCAAACAAGTGTTTGTGAAAGAGCTGGATACAAAAATAATTTGGCATTTTTCTCTGAAGGAATCCATTGTGAAAAAAATAGGTCAACTATCACATTAAACTGTGGTTCACTAGTTTTGCTTTTCTCTGAAAGAAAAACTAGATTCATATGTAGACATTACCATATACAGTATAAGTATAGCAGAGGTTCCACATTTTGTCACACTCTTCCTCTGCCTTCTAGCAGATAAAACTACCCCATATGATAAAGGCAAATTCAATAAACTTACCTCTTCATATTTAATTATTTTGCTTTTATTTAGATTAAATGAATTCATGGAATATGTACCTAAATAATTTTTCATCATAAGGCATATTTTCTTAAAGTTTAGTTCAATAACTGGTACATTTAACAGGGTACCCGTAGTTGGTTAGAGACACTTGCTTATGGATGCTTAATTGAAAAATGTATCAAGGGGTATATTCCGATTTGGATTTTGACTACTTTTGGTACAGTTGAGCGTGTAGCTGCCAGACTGCCTACCTGGCTGAGGCATCCTACAGCCATTGGAATATTAGACCTCAGGGTTTCTTTTAGGCTTATGTAGCTAACAACCATTATTCCAGCAGTAAGCTCATCATCATTACTGTGTTGTACCCAGTAATCAACACTCGTGAACTGATACACGCCCAGCCGCGAACACTTATTTCATTCTGGCATGCTTGCTTAAATACTCGTACATTCTCAATGATATTCATACCCATACACGCACATCCACACACTGACACTCACATCCATAGACATTCTGACATGTTCTGCACAGCCTTACATGGTCTACTCGCTTGTTGTTTTTTTTGGATTTGTTATTCTTTGACACCCATCTATTATATTGAATATGTGATACTTCCCAGCAGTCTCAGTTACTTGTAAGATAGTACGTGGTCTATATACCTTACCAGATAATAACTTGGGAAGCATGACAATACTACGCTCATTTATTGAAGAGCAGAAACAAAATAAAAAGTAGCAACTGTGGTGAGGCAGCGACTGTCAAACTCCATCATCGGCAAATAATGAAGTACATTGAAAATGATTGCCATGGGCGACATTAAGTACTCAATTTTATATACCAAAGTCTTTTATATATTTTCTTTTTGTTATGTTTCATTGATATATATATATATATATATATATATATATATATTTTTTTACTAAAGATTTAAAGAATTGAGCAGCGTTTTACCCCAAGTATCACGCAAGTCCATGCTGTGGGTATACTCTGTTATCCAAAAACGTACTTCTTTCAAGAACATAATTATACATGGTTTACTATTTAACTAGCTTCTGGTGCCATATGCTATAATATTACCTTTTTAGATACATTACAAGTAGTGTAATAGTTTAATGGTAGTTTCATCACTTACACTGTAATGGAACAAATGGGTAAAATAAAGAGATATACTGACCTGAGATAAATCATTGTTTTCTAATCATTTTTGTATCCCATGAGAGGATTGTTATTCATTTACTTTTGATAGATTTATCTCTGGCATTGAATCCAGCCCAAGGACACCTCAATCAAACAGATATATACTGCAGACAAGTTAGCAGAAAATAAAATAAAATATGTGAAATAAAAAAAAAATAAACAATTCAGCGCTTCTCAGTGGCTTACAACCCTCAAGAACATAAATCCACTCTACATACTGTATAGTCTAAAACTGGGGGTCAGGTGAGTAGATGTTATGTAAGGAAGTTTTACTTTACTGAGAAGGTGGTAGATAAATGGAACAGCCTCTCATCAGAAGCTTTTCTGTTTCCATGTTTCTACAAATATAATTCTACAGTATAAAAGAAGAGATAAAACTAGAGACATCCGAAGCCATTCTTTCATCAGATATCTGCAAAAGTTTTAATGAGTAAAGGATAAGCAATACAATATTATTTTTACTGTATTTTAACAGCCTGGCATGTATGGGTTAAAACCAAAAAAAATAAAACAAGACCGAACATTCACTTGATGCACAACTAGAAATAAAATGGCAGCACAGATTTGACATTTTTAAATACTGGCATGGAATACATTCACTACTAATTGATTTTTAAAAGAGTTTCTGCAATAACGAATGTTTGGAAGGGATTTGGAAGCTCGCCAACACATTTACTACAAAGCATAAATAGGTCATATTTTTTTAAATGCTGCTACTGTATTGCCGAAAATAATATATCCAGTTCCTAGCACTTTTATTTTCATATACCAGCTGCACATTTTCGTATAAATATTTTCTCTAGATATTTAGGTATTTATTTGGTGCCAATGTACACATTTCCTGCTGTCGCAGGCAGTAAAAAGTGGACATAAATATAAAACCATCATAATGAAACCTTTTTTTTGTTTTTCCTTTCCATTCCAGCTGCTTTAATTAAAAAAAAAAATCATAATCCATTTTTTTTATGCCACCGTAAGGCTGTATATTCATTTAATATTATCTAATACTTGAGAGTGAGTATAACACAAGCTTTTGATGTGCCATATGCGCTTCGGTATTTCAGCTGAATTGAGTTAAAATAAAATTTAAAAAAAAGAAAGAAAAAGAAAGACAAATTTTGGAGTGTACGTATTGCTATTCTCAAAGGGCAGCTGAAATATTAATGGGAACGACATATATTCTATTTTTGTAAAAGAGCACAACCAAAATGATGATAACAAGTAGCCTTTACTGAAAGCAATCACTTAAAAGGATGCTGCTGACTAGATGAGAAAAATGATACCTGTACCTTGGACTTTCTATGGTCTGTATGTCTTTTATTGATTGCACTCTAATATATAGTAGCTATGACTGAAAATGCTATCAGTAATATCTTCCGCTTAAAAGCACTAGCTCTTGTTTCTGTAACACATTACAGTGGCAGTGTTTTTTCTTCTAACTAAACAGCACTGCTCACATAGATAGATAGATAGATAGATAGATAGATAGATAGATAGATCGATCGATAGATAGATAGATAGATAGATCGATAGATAGATCGATAGATAGATAGATAGATAGATAGATAGACGGATAGATAGATACTTGTTCTACATTACTTTTGGTATACTCTCTCCATTTTCTGTTTAGATTATTCCTTGTTTATTATTGGTAAGGTGTCATAAAAATATCGAGGAGTTCTGCCGCACTAAGCAGCTGTTGGTTGCAATTACAGCAGGAATAAGGTGCGGCCCAGATGGTTCTTGACAGCTGCTGGACATTCTTAGATTATTTATTTGTTTATTTATTTGTTTATTTATTTATTTTTCAAAATGAGAAAAAAACAATGTTCACAGAAAGATTTACACTTAAATGAAAGGGTTACATCAATAAGTGAACCCTCAACATTTTAGGTGTCAAAATCCGTATACCTCGTTTGGAAGGCAAGATTATGGACATGGCTACAGATGGGGTCAGGGGCTGGACCACCTGCCTGCCTTATCTGGCCTTGGGAACTGTGATTGACCCTGTACCCTCATGTCTCCTATCACTCCTTTCTGACTCCTAACCTATATCTTAATCAATCTGTTTTATCTGGTATATTCCCATCCCCATTTAAACATGCCATCATTTCATCCACCCTACAGAAACCCACATCCCCAACAAAATATCGTCCAGTTCCTTTCTGCCTCTGGCATCCAAACTGCGGGAATGATTGACTTATAAAGTAACTACACTTCTCTTCACAAACTCTCTGCGTGACCCTCTACAATCTGGTTTCCAGATCTTCAAACCACTAAAGCCAAAGGTCGTTTCTCACTACTTATGCTCTTGGACCTCTATCTATTCATCATCATCATCACTGATCATCTAAGATAACTTCGAACAATCTTTGTGCTTAATGGGGTAACGTAGTTTGCATCTGGAGTTTATTTTATTGTTATAACAAGCAATATCTAGGGACCTCCTATTCCTAGTAGACTAGCATGGGGATTAGTAAAATGTGTGATTTTGTAAGTACCAATCTCTCTTCACCCGCTCCCAGCTGGTTTACATACTGATTTGGGGCTATGACAGCAAAAAATGCCCAACTGAACCAAATATCTTCCTGGCGCCTTCCGCTCACCAATGGGTCCTGATAGAAATATATTTGAAGTCTAGTAAATGTTACCTGGCAAAATGACTGTGGCTTATTATAAAGTAACATGGAAGTCATCAGTGCCTGCTCGAGCATGTTTCCAATGCCCCTTAATTTTGCATTGTCTCTGGTGCAGATGCTACTAGTGGACTATAAAGTCATAATCTTTATACAGAGCTCTATTTCCTAATAACAGTTTTCAGTTTAGTCTCCCAACTCCATAGTGTTAATGGCTGAAGGGTAAGGGACACAAACACATAGAATTCCCCTATCTCAATGTATTTACTTACCTTGAAGACCTATCAGACCTATCATCCCTCCATCCATCGGTGAAATAAAGCCCAACAAGAGCAGACTTCTTTGTGAAATGGTACAATGCATACAAGCCCAGCCTTGTTGTACTTTTCACTGATCACATAAACCTCCTTAAATAGGTGGTTAATAAGCTTGGTTTAACTGGGATTTAAATTAAGAGCAGTGGTCATTAACAATTATCCAGATTAGAATTCTGTTAATTACCATTGAAAGATAAAAAAAAATATCCTCAACTGGTTCAAAAGAACCTGACAAATCCACGCTGTCTATAATGAATACATTAATGTGAAAATACTATAAAATGAACTGTATTACCAATTTCCCTAGCAAAACAATTATTCTTTGCAGAAATACTCCCTTGAAATTAATTTTGCTATTTTATTTTTATTAAATGCACATGATTAGGATTTTTTTTATGGTATGACTCTACTGAATAGTTTCTTTCCTGTTCCTGAGGGACCATTTCCTTAAAAAGTCCCCTCACAATACAACTGCTTATTTATTCTATTAATCATTATTATTCTTGATCTTCACAACTTTTTTACTTCACAAAACTTCAAGGAAACTATAATGACTGAACCCAGTAGTATATACATCAGGTAACTTTCCATTACCTCCTAACTGTGATAACATTGGATGAAAATGTGTATGAATTATGACACTATAACAATATCATAATATCATCATACCAAAAAGAAGAATATGTTCGGCAAAAACTATATACCTGATTTGAAATACCACCTGTGTGTGTTCAAAACACCAGTTGCATGTGTGCAAGCCATAAAAATATCCCTTTTACCCAATATTTTGGGAGGGGGTGGTTAAGGGGCAGACAGGTGTGATTTGCGGTGGGCTGGGGCAGGACCATGCACTTCACCTAACCATCTCAAGATGCATTGAAGCAGAACACCAGGATATGATCCCAAATCCCAGCATGTAACTTCAAAGCATCAGAAGGAGGACATGTGGGAGTTTTGATTGAGGTCTGTGCTGTAAAGGAGATCCCCAAACCTGCCCATGATTTCCACTGCCTACAAAAGCAGGACAGTGAGGCAGCTGAATATTAGGACTGTCTCACATAAACTCTAACAGTTGGGAGGTATGCATGGATTTACAGTTACAGGCGTCTCATGCTTTTCGGGTTCCTACCTGCCACTAGGTGGAGCAATGTAACATGCTGTCTTCACTATGCACTGGGGGGTATATTCTTAGCAGACAGCCTTTAGAGCAGGGGTTCTCAAACTGCGGCCCTCCAGCTGCTGCAGGACTACATCTCCCATACTCCTCAGCCAGCCCCTTAGCTGAAGGAGCATTATGGGAGATGTAGTCCTGCAGCAGCTGGAGGGCCGCAGTTTGAGAACCCCTGCTTTAGAGCATGAAGTTTCACCTTCATCTGCTCTTATTTGTGTCTGCGACTGGTTATGTTTTAAGAGCATTATTATAACAAAATGTGTTTTTAGTGCACTATTAGCATGTTTGGAGTTATGTAAGTGCTTTATTAGCACGCGTGATGCGTTTTCCCACAGTGTTGGACTATCGATTTTTTCATTTACCGTATGTACTTTGCACAGTGGTGAGAATTCACGTGTTTAAATACAACAGAGGGACTAAAGGGAAGCACACATAATTTATTTTAGGCACCCTCACGTAAGCTTAATGTTACAGATCGATAAAAGGTAATGAAGATGCACTGGTAGTAAATACAATATATTAGATGCATATAGGTTAAAAATTGCACAAGATAAAAGAGAAAAATAGGTTCTCAGCAAGAACACAGGTAGTTTCTGTGCAATACCGGCCAGACGTTACATAGTTTTTGTCGATGACAGTTGTAGACATACTTTGTTCCTCTATTTCTCAGACTTCCTTACATAGCCTTTATCAGAGAGTAATAAAGAGACGATGGGAAGAGAGTCACTGGTAGAGACTGACAATCACAAAGTGAACAGCAGCTTTTTAAGGTGTAGGTGGTTGAAAGGTAAAAATGTTCACAAAAGTACTTTCCTGGGTGTAAGTATGCTCTATACGCTTATTTTATTGTTTATATCCCAGTATACTTGACCAGCATCCAATTAAATACGGTATTTTCTACTCATGATATACAGAAACCTATAAAAGGAAATTCAAATACAGTTACACAATGCAATGTTCTGCCCTATACCAAAAAGTTTCATCACCGTCATGCACCATTAACTATTTGCATACAAGACAAAAGTACATCCTGCTGAAGCATAAAACCAACTTGGGGCCAATTTTCCACTACATAAATTCTACATGAATTCCATTTACTGATATGCACACAATCAAACAAACACTCTCAATGAGATGTCTGCTTTCTCTAATGATATTCCCAAAGCATGCATTTCAAGTACTCATGTTTATAGTGTCTCTTGTATCATGCAACCTAAATTTTGTAAAATAACCTCCAAATTGTGTACTTTAAATAAATATGCAACCGAACTGAAAAATGCTAATAGTGCCATAAGGATTTTGACTTGGTGAAATATAAAATATAAAATGTTGAGTTTTCCTATTTTGACTCTCTAAGTCCTCCTCCTATTTTGACTCTCTAAACTTTTATGCTTAGGGTTAAGTGGAAGGGTGGAGATTATAGCAACCCGTAACATGTCCAGATTTTTTCAACAATTGTCAGCCTCAAAATCCAGCTACTGCCTCTTTGTTGGGACTGCCAGGTGCTCTTCAGAATAAGGAATTTGAAGCACATATCTGAAAGACACCCCAAACCATTGCAAATTATTAATACTCCTGCATCATCATTGCTACATCTTTTTGTTGTTCCTAAATCTCCTCACCATCAAACCGTGCAATGTTCTGACAAACTGTACAAACTGGTTTGATTCTGCATAAATGAATTGCATCATACTTGGTAATGTCCCAGATGTCCTTTGATGGTGTTAAGCTCCATCTACTCTCCAACCAGGTTTGGTCTGGTGAAGGTACATTTCCCACCAACTGGTGGCTAACCATGTCCCTGACCAATGTCCACCCTCTACCAGCTCCCACTGTGTTCCCAGTTAGTAGTGCACACAAATGCAATTAAAGACAATCTGTTCACATCTTGCCTTAGCTACTATAAAGCATTGATTCCTAAATTAATAAAGCAGTCTTCGCATACATTGGTATGTTTTCACCATATGTAATAAGGTAATATGTAGTTTTCCCCCCCAAAAGGAGTATGTCTTGAGTGCCATTTTCTTTAGAGGCAACCGAGGTAAGGTTACCCAGCCCATGCCTAGTTTTCTAGCATGTTCCACTCAATTCCTGTCAGTATTCTGTTTATGAAACTCTTATTTTTTGTATTAGCTTATCAATAAATGTGGAAAGACCATAAACCGTGTGTGAATTTGAGAAGCATTGTGATTGTAAAAGATCCGAGTACTGAACTTACAATAGAAAAAATAAATTACATATACTCTTCACTATCCCTTTAGTAATCAGGTCAGGATAATTTTTTGATCACACATATTCTCAGGTGTTGCCAAATCTATCTAAAATATACTATTTAAACAGATGGATTAAATAACCCTACATGGTTATCCTGTGCATTTCTGTTGTAGAACTGCGCACCTTTTTACCGTTGTGCTGCATTAATTGGGGTGTCGGGGCATTTTACATATTAACAAATCAAATGTAAAACAAGCAGTGAAAGCACATTCAGTGATGAACAGCTGAACCAAATATATGTATATTAGTATGTTGTTTCTCTTTAAATATGTGCATTTTACTGTGCATGCATTAAGCATAGGGACTGTTAGCGAGTCTAAAGTAACATCTGCTCTGTCTTTTTGTTGTTGGGTTCATTGTATAATTAGCTCTATATTTCACCAAATACAATTTTACTCCCAAGGCAGACAGAACAGCATGAACAAAACATAAATAATTGCAGATTAGAGAAACAGAAGGGCAAACTAGGTCTAGAAATCTCTGTTGAAAATGGGGTTAAGGAGAAACGAAGGTCATAAGGGAAAAAATGATGTGCAAATGAAATACAAATATGAGCCCAAAAGCAGATTGGAATTATTAAGATAATTGTATGTGTCTGTAGTTTTTTTTAGAACACATAGATAGATACACACAGTCTAAGAACAAATAATATCCACTAATTATAGGAGGAAATGCATGCAAAATGTCAAAACATCACAGTTTATTTATCATTATTATTATTTTTAACTTATTATTACTATTAACAGTGTTGCTATCTGTTTTAAGTACTCATGTTTATATAGTATGGGGTAGCAGTGGACATATGTGAGGCCGTAACTTACATAGGATGAGAAGTGCATCCACCCCAAGCGCTTCAAGCTGAGGGACTCACTTTAGACACCCAGGAGCAATGCCCAGTTGGAGACCTCCAAACCTGCCCTAGATGCCAAAAGCCCTGTTTATAGCTCTGGACGTATGTAAGCCAGTTCTCAGTTCAAGTCCACCCATCTTATGTGTTTCAATTAACTAATGTCACTGTTCATAACAAAACAGTAGATAGACAGAGACAGAAAGAGAGACAGAGACAAACTACTTCTGATAAAGAATGGTTTGATTTTAGGATGACAACATTTTTCCTACAATAATCAGTTATAATAGATTTTCACCGCTTATTTTTAAATTTCAATAATCTTTTCAAAAGGGTTTGTAAATACAAATAAATAAATAAAATAAAATCCAAAAATATATTTTACTGTTTAATTTCAATTCCCAGATTTCTAAGAAAAACGGCTATTTAAAGACCACACATGATCAGCGAGATGTAGTGGACAGGAGAATGCACCCGAAAGTATTACTATTCTGTTTTATATGAGCATGTCCGCTGCAAGGTAAATACCTAGATCAGACAGCTTCATTAGAGGGTACGAGACATCTGGGAGGCATTTTGTCGTTTTAATAGAAGCTTTTTTCCTGGACGCTTTGCCAACAACTCCAGATCAATTACAAGTGACAGCAATGCTGTGAGCGCCTTCACTATCCTGGTCCAATGATGGGGTTAACGGTAGTGGCATGGAGAATTTAATTTTCCTTCTCTTTTAGTTTCAGACAACAAACAATAAATCATATTCCCTAAGAGATAGCAAAATAGTGATGCCGTGCTGCATCCTTTGATATCTGGGGAGATCTTCTAGTAGTTTTCCAAAGCAATGTAATTAAAGAAGCCGTTCGGCTCTTGAAAAATTACTAAATGCATTATTTCTGTATAGCTCTAGTGTTTTTACAGGTGTTGTTCAAAAGAGGTGGCAGAGGTTAAGTGCTAAGAAGACCATTTATAATCTAGCTTTACTTTAAACCAGAAACGGAAGACATATAAAGCGAATCTCTAAAACCCATAAAGAACCACGAAGGCAGACTTGAAATAATAATCCCATTTCATAAACAGTATCTGTTTGTAGAGTAATGGTATTAACCAGAGTCGGCCTTAGGTGTTCTGGCGCCCTGTGCGGACTACTCCTCTCGCACCCCCTTCTCACTACCCCCCCTCTGCCCCTTCTCACTACCCCCCCTTCCCCGTTCTAACTATCTACTCCCTCTCCCTACTTCTGATTATCCTCACTTACCTTGTTGCCGGAGTCTTGCGGTGGGAGCGCGAGGCATCTATCTTCACGCTCTGCCGTGGTGCCGGCATTTCATGTTGAGCGCCGGAATATGATGTCATATTCCGGCGCTCAACATGAAATGCCGGCACCGCGACATAGTCACGGAGAGTTGCTGAAAACTTCACGAGCAACGGCTCGGCGCCCCTGCCCGGGACTTAAATTAAAGCATCGTTTTTTGGTTTTTTTTTGTAACTTTATTTAACATGAAGGATGTTAAATAAAGTTTAAAGGCAAAACAAAACAAAAAAAACAATGTTTTAATGTAAGTCCCGGGCAGGCACACACCCCTAAGGCCGGCCCTGGTATTAACAATGAAAAAGGGAAATAAGGATTCTCATTAACCTCTTCTCTGAGTCATGAAAGAGTTAGATCATTGTGCTTACATAGGGTGTAAGTATACTGGATGCTGAATGGGAGAGAGAGCATTTTGGGTATGGAGCTTAAAGGTCCTCTCTAGCCCTTCTACCATGTTAAATGCATACTGGAGCTCATTTTGCATGGCCACGATTCATTTGACTACATGCAAATCGCAACAGCACAGTCCTGCATTGAGGGTAACGCTGCCTGGGTCAGTCAGAGGAGATCAGAATCTCTCCCCATCTCACCTCTGATCCCCACTGCCTACAAAAGCATTGAGGTGAGCCTCACAGAACAGCATCTGAAAATCGAGACTGACTCACGAAAACCAGAACACTTGGGAGTTATGTTACTTCTCCCCCAGTCCCTCCTGAAAACAGTTGCACGTGTTCAGTAGTTAATAGTCAATAAGAACTAAGATTCAATTGAAATAAAAGGGAGTAGCATCAGCCAATCACATGTAGGCTATCTGAACTTATATGTTGCGATATAAATTGAAATTGGCTGCTACTTCTCCTATTTGCTTCAATTGAAGTCCTACTGTGCCTGCGTAGGAAGTGTGTTTAAATAAATACATATGTCTGCTAATCTTTTGTGTTACATTTTTGTTATTGGATGAAGCTGTTTTTTATTTTGCAAGCAACATTACAGTATATAAACTTTGTTCATGTATAGAACTATATATTACAATGTGGCATTAGGGAAACATGGCAGATCCACTTCTAAACAAAAGCAACAACAGGACTACAACTACAAGACTGCAACAGCAAAAAATAATTGCGTGCAAACACAGACTCACAAAGATCCCCATAAGCTAGGCTGTGTAATATAAAAACTAGAATTATAAAACTTCGATTTTAAGTTGTTTTTCCAACTTTAACTTTTGTTACAGATGTAGCCAGACTTAACTTTTTGTTGGACAAAGATTCCAATAAAAGTAAAATGAAATTGTATATCTGATTGGGATAACTCCACATTTAAAATGTTAAGTCTGGCTATATCAGTTGAAACGTTTTAAATATATTTTATTTTATTTTTTGATGATACTAGCCTTCCAAAAACTGTTGTTATTACAATCTTTGATGTTCGTGAGCCAGTTCTTCGTTGAATTATTTGATGCAGAATTGTGTCCATATAATCATTTTGCATGGTTTAATTATTCGATTTTAGCAGGAAAATACTTCATGTAAATGTCAAGATATATAAAGTGCACACTCTAAATGTAAAAGATGGGAAATTATCAATATTTTATAATTAATATTTGTTCCCTTCCTGAGCAGTTACGAGGATACTTATTATATAAGCAAAGATTAGAGTTGACAATTGCAAACATAAGCCAACCAACATAGAAACAAAATCAATACCTACATTTCCCTTGAGGCTACTATTTACTGTTTCCAGCACAATTTCCTTAATGGAATGGCAGTTATGTTTGCAGAAACCTTGTAACTAGCGTTTTTATGTTTTAACTAAAAGCTGCTTTCTCTAAGAATAACAAAAATAACCATGCCTTAAGTTAATGACAGAAATATTTTAAGCTGTCACGCATCAATAAGTTATATGCTGTGGAATAAGACAGCAAAGCAACATTTCTAGAAGAAAGCACTTCACTTGGCCTGCTTTGTTAACCTATTTTCTTAATTTCAGAAGGAAGAAGTACTCATCCATAATTATCCATGAAATAACTTCAACTATAAGAGCACTTTCCTCCCATACCACTGCGTTTTGTTTGTGGTTTTCAAAGATGTATTTTAGTAGGACAGTGACAGTAGGAATATATTCCAATGGCCGCATAATATGTAATCTATCCTTAAATCAGTATCAAACACTGGAAATGTTGCTGGTGGCTCAAAGAATAAATAAAAAAATCTACTTATTAAATAATCACATGAAGCTTTTGGATGTATTCTGTTGACCCAGATTTTCCATGGAGTATCCTGTGTTGACTTGTATCAAAACATGTCACAATGAATGGTTTCAATCACTCTAGCATCTTCAGGGTATCACCATAGCTGAAGACTTTGCTATGTTGGCTACTCTTAACCCCTTAAGGACAATGGGCGGTCCCTAAACCCATTGAAAACAATGCATTTTGAGCCCGTGCATGTACGGGCTTTGTCATTACTGTAGTGGTGGCATGGCTTAGTTCAGGGAGTTGTTGGGAATGTCCCCAGTTAGATTTTAGTAGGAAAGAAAAGAGAGGTAGTGGAAGGAACTTGGGCATGGTAAACGTCCTTGTCCTAAGATTGAATAAACCGACCCAGAATCCAGAGGAAGCAGCCTTTCATCTAGAGACTCCAGGCCAAACCCGACAATGTCTCAGCTATGGGTATCATGTACTGATGATGACCACAATAGTAGTCTATTCGTGTAGGGTTTATATTGTCTCAATGGTGTTTTGGCAGATTGTCAACCATGATATGATGTACAGTGTTCCATCCCTCATATATAACATATGTTTTAAATATCTGAAATTAATCAAATTAACACATTTTCGCAGAAAACAGAACTTTTTTTCGCCATGAAGTCATTATGAGTATTTCCATAATTCCCAACTGTATGTCACTATGGCATGGGTGTGCTAATGATTTCCAGCTGTAATTGATTGCAAAAAGCCATGAAAACAAGGTGCAAATTTGCTTGGCCTTTAATCTCTACTGCTTTCTACTGGTTAATTCTGTTTCAGAATTTATTCTTTTGTAGATCTTTCAGCTTTCTTATGGAAATTAAGCTTTTTAGAAGATTTGTACTCTCATTTTCAAACACAGTTACATTCATTCAAGTATGCTATTATACAGAGGCAGATGGCTTTTATTTAGTGATATTTACTTCAAAAAGCCAAGTTAAATGGTATCATAGATTAATTCTTAGGGCACCGGAAGCCCCTTTTCAAGAGAAGAAAGAGATTTAGTAATTACTTAGACTACAGCAATAAAATCACGGAACATGTGTATTGTAGGATACATCATATAATGTGTCACAATAGAAAACCCTAATAAAATTACATTATAAAAAAATCCAACATGAGGACATGGCATCACTGTCACAAATATGCATTATGGTGTTCCTCTAATTTACAACGATATATAACATGCTTTCGTGAGTAGTATTTTTTTCATTCAGGAAGCAATGAAACTTCAAAAAGGGCATTATCCTCCGCAATTTCTTACATAAATCAAACTGGAAATAAGACACATTTTACAATTCAATTTAAGATCCCACTGAGACAATAATGTTGCAAGCTGTGCATTTTGCAAAGTAATATAGTAATGTCTAGTTTGCATTTTTGAAAAACCAAATTAATCACACTTTATTGAATATGTTTTGAGCAAACCTGAAATCATTTATTATTAAAAAAAAAAAAAAACCATTGCAACAAATCTAAACTATATTTTATATATAAAGGACAAGCTCATTTATTCATTAGAAGAAAATCCTGTGAGGTTGCATTTCAGAAGAATAACAAAAAATGACACATTGGGATTTTGTTGTCCGTATTGGATTTTATGTTCAAGAGTGAAAAACGGTGAGAAAAAAACAAAACATTTTTGTTGAAACAATGTAATATGAATGCAAACCTACATTGTTATTACCTTCCAAAATAAGATCTATGTCTACGACTTAAGGTCTACAGGAAAAATCATTTCAGTAAGATTGCTTTATGTCCTAAATGGCCCTTTTTTGCATGTTTGAATGATTGTTGTTCATTGAGCCCCACAAGAATCACATAATATAAATGTTTAGAATGTGTTGGCTTATGCGAACGTTACAAATGATTTCATTTAGAGCAGTGTATGTGTTTCTGCTGGGGGGGGTACATTTCACTAGACGCACCTTAGGTACCAATGATGTCTAGAAGTCTAGTTATACTTATAGGTGTACTTGTAAAGAAACTTTTCCTACCCTGCTTCCCGGTGATATTGTTGAGTGTCTTTGTTGTGTCATAAAACAAATATGCTTTATATTGGTGTTATTTTACAATATAATATTGGCACTTTGGGTATTGTGAACTAAAATAACATCAGCTAGATCAGGATGGTGGTAAAAGCAGTTTCAGATCCGAAAAGTAGTTAATTCTCACAAAAGGTACGGTAAGGTATCTTTAATCTAAGACGCGACCAAGTACTGATTAAGGCGTGAGTCTAACCAGGAGGATAAACGGCAAACTAGATGGGATGAATAGTTCTCATCCACCTTTACATTCCATGTTTCTATATAGGAAATATGATATGATGATAAACCAATGTCTTTTTATATGATCCATTCCAAACTTTACAGGAAAAAAACTGTTTTGAAGACTGCTATGTATGACCATATACATATTTTTTGTGGTATACATTAGTTTGCATGGACAAAACCATCTGTTGGGGACAGAGGGGGGAGGACACAGCAACAGACAGTAGGGAGAGAGGAAATAATGATATGAAGGTCTGACTCTAGCACTATTGGTTTTCAATATAAATTATCGCCAGACCACCTATGTTAGAATTAACCACATATCCTATCTCTTTATCTTCACCCCACCAGCTCCAATATAGATCTCTGTATACTTAGGTATGATGATATGCAGACCTCACAGGGTTCTTCCAGATTGGACATCTATACTTTGTCAGTGCTGCGTAGTTGGATATCCTGTAGCTGCTAGTAGGTTGAGTTTCTGGGTTGGAAAAAGCTCTTTTACTACCCTTACTTTGATGGGAAGGATTATCCCAATCAAATATATTTGCTGGTAATATTTGCTCAATTTTAGCCTGAACAATGTTTAATTGTGCCTTATTGCACTTACTTAAGTTATATTTTCACAAATCTCTTGTACTGTGAGAAAATCTCACAAATTCACTTGTGTTTCTTTTCCATATTTGTTTCCTATTTTAAACCTCATATAAATCTTCTTTCAGTCCTAGGATATTAGGTGGATTTCATTCATTATCTCACATAATTATATTTACTTAAAACCTATAGTTATTTCTTAATTATATATAATGCAACATTTATAGAAAATGTTTGCATGTGTCTGGGCAGTGAAATTTTTCTTTCACAGAATTCACATTTCTTTGCCGCTAAATTTGGCGAACGTTCTGAAAAACGGGGTTAACTGCATAGTCTAGCTTGAAATCTCAGACACTTCAAACTCCCTAAATTGGAACCATTTATATTCATTCCCACAGGGAGCAGTGAAGGTTCTTGGGATAAAGAAAAACTTCAGTCCCTCCCTACCCAAGGATCTCAAACCTCTGTTAATCATCCCAATTTGCCTGGGCAGCATAACCTTCCAGTTACTCATCCTCTCAACTCTCTTCAACAGAATCACCTTCTACCAAATGGTACGAGAGCCCGACATTCATCACTCTCAAGAATCATTGTCATTAAACTATATTTTGCATTGAATCAAATGAGCAGTGGTATTTGGGATCCATAGCATGGTAAAAATAGGCAATTCCGCTCCAGACTTGGGCTAACATGTGCATGGACATTGAACCAGTGGCCCACTGAATAGTTTCCTTGTGGTCAAGTGGCCAATTTTGGTTGTGCTTTTAATTAAAATTAAGACATTTAATGGATTTTCACAATCATTTTGAGGTACTAAATGTAGTTTTATGGCTAAACTGTATCATTGCAAGAATGAGACCTTGTCTTTTGGCAAGATATACACATCCTCTCTGGACCTAGTTAAGATAAATGTTAAGATTATGATACACATCAGATTTTCTTAATAAATTTAAATATGCTGAACGTGCTATTGTAACACATTAAACATAAATATACTGCATACAATAAATAGTGCAGCATATTTGTTCAGCAGTTTTACGTGACTGGTATGGATATGCGGTATTTTCCCCCCACATTTTTTTTCCCTAGAATTTTCCATTTATATGTATTCCAGTAAGATGAATACAGAATTATGACTAAATTGGGTATCTTTTGGGTACAGTAATGAAAAATACTTGATGAAAACTACAGTTCTATAATGTCTGGCTTTGCTTTACTCAATATGGAATAATAACACATGGAAACAGTGGTACTATATTTGATAATTAGCTGAATAATATGATTTGACTCTTTCTATTCTTTATATATTGTAGGTCTGGAACTCCCATTTATGATGATGCCCCATCCATTAATCCCTGTAAGCCTACCTCCAGCTTCTGTTACAATGGCAATGAGCCAGATGAACCATCTCAACACCATTGCCAATATGGCTGCAGCAGCACAAGTACAAAGTCCACCATCAAGAGTGGAAACATCTGTAATCAAGGTAAATCATTCCGCAAATAGATAGTTTGCAGACTATTGCTTGTATAGAATTAAAATGGAAGGAAAATGTTCACCATTTCAGTAGCTCAATCCAAGATCTTCAAAACAGTTTGTTTTATGGCATTTGTTTTCCAAGATTGTTTTCTAAGATTTGAAGATTTAATATATATATATTACTTACATTGCATTTATTTTGATGCCTCCTTACAAAAGCATGTTGGGTTTATTGAGTGAATTAATGAGCCTGCCCAGTTGTCTCGAGGCATCAACATCATGTTAGGCATTTACTAAAACGTAACCCTACTTTTCTTAATTCCAACCATGGATTATTTTGAAGGAGTGAGCTTCCTCCAACTCATTTCTTGTAGCCAGTAGGTGCCCGTGAAGACTCAGGAATCCATTTATATCCTAGTGTAGTCTGAGGTAGCTTGTACACATAACTTGATAGCTCAATGCCATTTTTTATGTTAAAAAATAGCCTAGGGATCCTTTGAATACACCAAGAACACATTGAATGGTATAGTTTCAGGACACAATAACTAAGAATGACTAAAACAATGATATGATACGAACAGGAACTAATAATTGGATTGTGGCTGTTCCATTTAGCTTTGAAATAAAGAAATGGGTACTTTAGGTCAGTAAGTCTCAGATTAAATTTTGAGGGCTATACCTGATTTTATGAGATGTATTATGTAGCTGTCTTGGCCTTATACTGAGAGATTTTGTGAATTTGCCCTTACAGAAATGAGATGAGCATTAGATGTCCGTTTGTAATAGGATGTTTAGATATATGACATGGGTGAATAGTAAAAGTGCCATAACAAGCGGGGATAACAGAGACTGACAATCATGAATCAATGTATGCCTAACTGCCATGACCTGTGAGGAAGAGCTTTTTTGCTTGACAATGTGGACTGTTTTTATAGCTATACCTATTACGCTTTTATGTTTATTTTGATACATAATATTCATTGTTTAACTCTTTCATTAGGAAACGGTTGAGAAATGCATTGCTTACATTAATAATTAAATGAACACCCCTTTTGTGCTTAGGAGATAAAGCTAAACATATTAAAGGGTTGCTTGGATTCAATATATTTTATTATGCATACTTTCTGATGTAGGAGCGAGTTCCAGACAGTCCATCACCTGCACCATCTCTTGAAGATGGCCGAAGACCAGGCAGTCATCCTTCATCACACAGAAGCAGCAGTGTGTCTAGTTCTCCAGCTAGGACTGAAAGTTCTTCGGACAGAATTCGTATGTGATATATATATATATATATTTTTTTGTTGTTGTTTTTTTTAATATAAATTAAAAGAGTGCAACACTTCTATACCAACAGAAAATAAAAATAATTAAACTATAAAATATATTTTATTCCTTAATATGTGAAATCTGTTTTTTATTCTTCAAAATTGTAAAAGGAGTAGCATCAATAGAAGAACATGCAATAACATTTTTAAATAATATATACAGGCTTACCTCGCTATCCAAAAGTAGAGTGTTCTGATGAAACATTTCATAAGCTGAAATGGTGTAAAGTGAATAAGCAATAAACGCTATTTTCGTACTTCATCGTATTTCATAAAAGCGAAAATCCTCATCGGATTTCTTTCAGTTACCAAAAACAGGTACTAATGTAGGTCTTTTGTAAAAGAGGCGTAAATCGACTTTCAAAAAATATAAACATATATTTTAAATTAATTTTTGAATCCTTTCACATATTTCGAAGTACTTCTTCTTGTAAATTTATAATTTAATTAATGTATTTAAGAAAATATGTAAAATATCAAGTTTTTTTCTAACTTGTAATTTCCGCTGTTACATTATGGAAACAATACAAACATTTGTACATCTACGGCCATTTCTTTGTGATCAGCCCAACTGCAACATCTTAACAAATTTGTTTTTCTAATTTATTTAGTTGACAACTGAAGCATATTGAATCATTGAGCAGTAAAGTACATTAAAGCAGATGCAAAAAAAATCTTGTTTATTTTGTATTAAATATAGGACAGAGACAATGAAGTGAACATAGATTTATCCTTGTGATGTTTTTCTTCCAAGAAGTCACAAATATGATTTAACGGCTAGACTGTAAATTACTCTGTGAAAGGGAATGCAGAGAACATGACATGCTTCTATTTACAATGCCTTTTTGCAACATTTGTTAGGCTTTTTAACAGAGATTTAAAGCATGCCTTTTTGTGCAAGATAGTTTATGATTTATTCTTCAGAACCAATCATTTGCTATATGTAAAACGATCTGCTGGACTGATGGTTTGAGTTATATGCATTCATTGTTCTTATAGCTGTCCATCAAAATGGCCTCTCAATGAACCAGATGCTGATGGGCTTGTCACCTAACATCATTCCTGGGCCAAAAGAAGGTGATCTTGCTGGGCATGACGTTGGACATGAGGCTAAGAGAATACATATGGAAAAAGGTGATTACAATTTTTTATCAAATATTTTATCAACACAAGTCTTTAGCTTGAGAAAGAAGGCACACATTTGTAAACAAGACCTTTTCTTGACAAGATTATGGTGTTTTGGGTGTCTTATTTGCAGGGCCCTCCAATGCTGCAAGAGGTGTGAAAGGTGGGTGATTCTGGGATCAAGACATGCTTTCTTTCTTAGTAAATTGTTTAGGTGAAAAGGCAATGTTCAGCAATCTCTTTTTCATGCATTGTCTTAAGGCAGACAGGGATTAAACGTAGAGCTTTGTAAGTTTGTTAAAAATGTATTATTAAACTGAAGACCATTATGCCCACCTCTACCTCTGTCGAGTGTTTCTAAAAGTGTGTAGAGAGCCTGAGCCCTCCCCATTTGATAGCATTGATCCATGGACAGAGTATCACCGGATAACAAAGTTCTCAACTGGAGAGTTTCTAAACTTCCTAGAAGCACTTTCACATGAAGATATGCAAGAGTTAGCTCTGATGAATTACTCATTGAAGAATCACTTGGTGTTGTCTTAGACAGGTCAGGGGAAAAAACATGGTTCAAAAAAACAAAAAAAACAAAAAATGGTCATGTCTATCCCTAATGACTGTGGGTTCTCTGTCTAGTACTACATTGGTATATAGAATAATAAATATATGTATTATATTTTTATTTTTAAATGCAACTTGCTCATACATGTAGGACGGGGCAGCAACAACTTTTTGATCTGTGTATGATACGTGTAGGTCACCATTTCCTCAACTGATGATTTGATTTAGCTAAATTGTACTTAAAAGAATATCTGTAATACATCATCTTCTTAGATTACTAACATATCATCAAAAAGCCTTTTCCATGGAGGCGGCGGAGCAGGTGGGTTCTAATTATAAACACTCTTATCCAAAGTGAATTTGCTCACCCCAATAACTGAAAGAAAGCCATGAGATATATAACCATGCTGGCTTAGCCTCCATAATATCTAACACATGCCCTCGTTTTCTCTCTTGGCAAACGCTCCTCAGCAAATAGTATCTTGCATATGTCATTCTACATGTTTTCATTAGTGCCTTTTGGACTGTACTGTTATTGAGATAACTCATTCAGCCTGAATATCGCTTTTGTGCTGCGTGCCATCCATTACCGTTCTAGAATATTAAACATGTACAATTGTTTTAACTATTGTGAAATTGACAGATGAAGCTGAAACCAAAAACTACCTTTCATGGGATTTTAAACACTATTCTCCTCCATATGCCATCCCAATTATTATTTCGATATTATATTCCTAATGTACTGCTAAGGTTGATTAGAATTCAAGCCTCTCAAAAGCATGTACCAAAGGTCTTGGGCTGTGGAAAACATTTTTATAAAATAATCCATTAATGCAGAGGAGTGCAACTAAATTAGTTAGCAATTTGCTGAGCATGAATTAATGAACAGAGCTTCTCCCAGCTCCCAGAGTTGTAATTTTCATAATAACCTCAGACCTTTATTTGGCAGGTTGTTTAGTTTTTTCGTTTGAAGGTTTTCATTAGTCTAATGAGGACGGTGCAAGGGCGAGCAGTCAGCACAATTTACATGGGGAAGCTATCATAATAAATGAAGCAATTTGAATAACATGCAATGGTTTATGCAACAAGATAAGAAGAGATTGCAAAGCGAGATTTCGAGGTAACCAATACATTAGACCAACTAATAACCGAAGTAATCCCAATAAAAGGCTTAAATGAAAGGAATAAAATTAATGATATATACAAAACTGTAATGATATTATACATGATGCATTAGATTAATAAAATAAAAATGTTCACTTGTTTTAGTGCCTTTAGCCCCTAGCTTTTTGTACACAGGAATTTTAATTAGGATTCTACACTGATCACTGATCACTTTGCTTAGTTACATCTTAGCTATGGAAAAAAAAAAACAATTAAGGATACTGTTCCTTTACTATTTAATCTTTCCGGCCTTAATAGTTCAAAGAATACATTTTTATTTTAACGATACTTCTTGTGCCCGTATAATTTTGGAAGTAATTGCTTACGGTCCTGGAAATTATTAATATAATTTAATTGCCATGCAGTTAAAAATCTACAAAAAATATGTATTGTGCCATAAACATCATATTGGACCTTTTTCGTTTTACAGTTCATAATTCTATAATGGCTTTGTTTGCATAAAACTTGGTTTAGTGAATAGTAATTGGCATTAGCGTGTTGATATTATGAGTATTTTTATAATTGTGTAAAGCAAAAAACAAACAATAATAAAAATACAATTTAATTTAAAAAGGAAAATGGGATTTTTTAAATGAAATTAAATGTACATTTGGGTCTTTCTTCTGTTCAGTAAAAGTTAACTGATTTTCATGATTAGGTTTACTTTCTACTGTAACTCTTGCTCTGCATTATGAAACACAACACGATCAAGAGAAACTCGCCAAATGTTTTGATTTTGGTATTATTTTTTTTTTTTTATCCAGAAAAACATATCAGCTTTTTTTTGAGTTATCCAAAGTCAAATAAGAAAACGATATTTTAAATAATGTCAAAAATAGATGAAAACACATAGCAGCACATTTAATTTTGCATCTACAATATATTATGCAGCTCTGGATTTTTAACTTCCAAACCCTATTTCCTTTAGTAATAGAAAAGAATCGAGATTTTTTTTAGACATTGGGCAAATGGACTAAAAATTATTCTTCGTTTTTGGCCAATTCATTTTCGGGCAATAGATTTTCTTCCTTGCCTATTGTGAGGCATTTTTGATTCGGGAACAAAATTCATTGCCCGGTTCCCACGTTCACTCATCTCATTCTCATTCACTCTCTCTAAAACTCTTGAGATATTTCCCTACCTTCTCTGCCGACAACTTCCGAAGACCACTTACGCATCCTCTTCCACTTTTTCTTCATCCTCTATCTTTTCAATTATGACTTCTCTTCTCTTTTCTATCTCTTAATCTTCAACCTGCTATTTTCTTTCTTCTTCCGCATCTCTGTGGACATAACCCGGTGGAAACTTCCTCCAAAATGGCAGCACATGCAGTGACATTGTTTTGCCCTCACGTGAAGTGAGGGAAATATGGTGGCGCATGCAGTGACGTCATATCATGATCCTCCAATCATGGGAGAGGACGCCACTACAAACGCTGTCGTTTTACGTCCTTTCCCCTGATCGGAGGATTGGGAGAGGACGTCACCGCAAGAGCAGCCGTATTGCAGTGAGTTTTTGCTTTCAGTGACGTCCTCTTCCTTGTTTGGATTCAATTTTGGATGAAAATTCTGGGCTTTTTTGCTTTGTTTTTGTCTGATTTGTGGGGTGTCTGTTCTCGTTTTCGGGGCTTTGTACAAATTGCTAAATTTACCAAAATTCGGTAAATTTGAATCCGAATGCACAAATCTAATGTTTAATAATAGTGCTTAAATAGAGGGAAAATGTATTATATATATCAGATTACATTTGCTGTTGATAAACCTATGTTATGGCATATATATATATATATATATATATATATATATATATATATATATATATATATATATATATATATATATATATATGTTATACATACACACACAATGTTATGATTATATTATGTATTAATATTATTATTATTATTATTATTATTATTTTGCTCCAGTGTCACCGGATATAATATATATTTTGCAAAAACAGAGATTATCATAAATATATACATTATTATTATTACTATTAGAGGAGCAGGAGAATCCATTTGTTTATTAATGTTGGAATGAGATGCCCTTACAGATAAAAAGTATTGAAGTCTGGCTATTTCTGTAATGCTTTGTTTGGTATCACTTCTCCTTTATTGACATTTGAGCTCCTGCTGATATCTGCTACAATAATATTCCCTGCATAATATATTTCTGAAGAAGTACGTGACAAAAGGCATTTGTAATTATATTTACTTGTGAAAGATTATGGTTTATAGTTGAGCCAAGAGAGGCATCCTGTCATTTTCAGAGCCCACTAAATGTGACAGAATCTATTTTTCTGCCAACTTGTGAAGACCAGGCAGAAAGCAAATTTGCTGTGGTCAGCTAAGTGTATCCACTGAGCAGGAAAGTGAATTTAATAATGCATTATTGTTCTTCGCTGAAGGTGAACGGTAACAGTGTCTGTGTTACAGACATTTTTTCCTATGCTTTGATTTCCATATAGTGTAAGAAGTACCCGATTGCAAACACCTAAAGTCTGTCAACAAGCTGTTTATGCCTAGCATGACATGATCATAAAAAGTGTATGTTTTTGGTGTGTATTATTCAAAGTAAGCATTAAAACAGATCATTGCTATTAATGTCCTGTCAAAATAAGGAAAGACAGAAGACTGTCATCTTATTCTTAAAGCCAATAATATTACTGTTTTGTTATTTGTATGAGAATATTTGTAGTAAGGTCGTCTTCTTGATGTTTACATTTAGCTATACGTGGGGTTAGATATTAGGAATCCAGAGATCCGTTTACCTTTAACACTACACAGGGCAGCGTTCACGGATCCTACCTCCACATCCAGTATTCTTACTACTTAGTAGCCAGATATGATGTCATACCCCACTGCATTCTATGGCGACTGGGCTCAGGCATCCATGGTGTAAATGGGCCGGTGGGAGAGATCAGGGAGCTCCCCCTGTAGTAAATATTTGTTATGGTGGCTTATAGCAAAAAGTTACCCCTTACCTGGGGTGTTTGTCAGAAAATATTCATGGCTAGGCCAGATTACATATAACACTCTTATAGCTGCATTAGACCTGTCAACGGTAAAAAATATCTACGGTGTGCACATATTTGCATATTTGATTAGACACATTTACATATTAAATAACACTAATTTGCATATTTGGTGACATTACTAGATGTCACAGAAATCTTTAAAACATTGTAACTTGGAACCATCAAGATTTCAGAGTTTACTAAATAAAACAACTACATTAAAATAATACATTTTGTGCATGACTGTTTTAGATACATTTTGGAATTAGCCAGAAGCACACTGAGAACTACATTTCCTGGTATGCTCTTGAAGCACTTGGATTGAGTACGTTGAGTTTTCTAGTTAGCATCTGGGGCACAGAAATTGAAATAAAGAGAAGGAAGGATGATGCTTAAAATATGATATATATATATATACACATATAGCTGGAGAATTGTAAAACTGTCAATGGCAAAGTGATATTGTACCTTTCGAAAGACATAACATGGGGATAATACTGAGAGTATATGTATGGGTATTAAAATACTTGATTTGCCTTAAAATGATCCTATAAAAACATTCTAAAACAAAAGACCCAAACTAAAATAACTAAGAAATGATAAACTTCTGTGCAATACCTTCACATTCCTCGGTGCATTCGATAACATGGCATCATGGACGCATACACAGACATGCATACAATCAGGCTCCCGCACACTGGCGCACAATTAATTGGCCCTTGAGAGGATAGTTTCCATATTGTGTGTCACATATCTTCACAGGCTTGAGACCTCATCTTAATTTTTTGAAGATTTAAAGTGGGGAAGCATGGGAAAATTCAGCAGCTGTGGGTGGAACTACTGTTAGATGACGCTCTTGGATTACCAAGCGCCAAACCATTCAAGCTTCTCCTCAAGCGAGAAGAACCAATGTGAGCCTTCTTAATAAATAGTCAAATCAATTAAATGTCTGTGAATTTTTATGTTAGCACTTTACATCACACAGGCCAAATTTGTCCTATCTTTTAGATGACATTTGAATGGATTAACCCATGTGAATGAATTTCAAAATCAGCTCAATGACATGTTTCGTTTTAATTCAACTCACCTAAAAACCCAGGGTTCAGTGTTTAAACACAATTACTGTTTTAGTAATATACTGTAGATTTGGTTTCTTAATATTTTCCTATTCCAATAACATTGACGATGAACATTTTAAAAGAGAGCAATGTTCGTTGAGATAGGGTTTTGTTTAAAAAGACGGTGCTCCTGTTGTGCCATATTAACAATAACAAGCTATTTGGGAAATAGCTGCACTTGCAATAAACCACATAGTATAATTATCAAAATTTACTTTAAATGTGCTGTATGAAACCTAGAGATGAAAATGGTTCTAATAAAAAGTACATTAAATTCAAGTGATCATTGTTTTAATTGCATAAATAATTTGTAGTTTAAATTATAATAATAATGGTTCAGTATCAGAACAACCTGAATTAAAAAGGAGCGAATACTTTTGTTTAAACATAGAAAATGAAAATGCTGTGAATACCGTATGATTGTCCCAGAGAGTTATAGAAAGCCAGTTCTGCAAGGTGGTGCTTGTTCCAAACTATAGCAATAGGGAACAACGGCTTATGGTGCCTGGGGCAGGGCCAGATCATTTGCCCCATGCTGACATCACATCTACCTCTGGAAAGGGGAAGAGGACACAAGGTCAATGCCACCAGTTGTCTCCAGTGTGCTGCTCATCTTTGCAGTGCCTGGGGCAGCTGCCCCTCTTGCCTTATGGAAGTTACTGCCCTCAAAAGACTTTGTCCACCAACAGATTTTTGGGTTTGTAACCACTGAATAAATGTACATTGCCATATATGGCATAAACATGTCTATATGTTTTTAATTTTCAGCATTTTTAATAAATTATTTTGAATTGTAAATTACAAACTACCTGCCAGGGAAATCATTGTGTTACCCAGAATGGCAATAACATTAGGGAGAATTATTGAAAAAAAGTAAAAAAAATGCCTTTTTGTTTTTAATTATAAAAATACTTTTAGCTGCCGTTTTATAAAACGTTAAGTTCTTCCTAAATGTTGCTCCATGATATTCTACATTTTTAATTGTGCTTTTGTATATATCAATCCATGTTTTATGCATTCTAAAATACTTAAGATGAATAATATGTTCTACATGCTTTTACATGTCTTAGAACGATTACAAAATGATTAATGCTTTCTTTTTCATCCGGATTGTTGCCTAAATATCCAGCAACAAACACTTAAAGGAGACAAATAAGGACAGCGCTGAAAATCGTATTAGGGAAGTAATTTTCTTTCAAAATGTATATCATATTATCAAGACATTGTATCAGCTCCAACAAGCTTGCTGTGGCTGGTGACATCTTGAAGATGAATGTTAAACTGACTTGGCAGAATGTTTTACAGTGAAAACATTTCAAATGTCCTTTTATCACCTGTCCGTGTCCTGTCAGATTTCCTTGATTTGCCATCATATTATACAGACTTCAAGTTGTTTTGATAATTCTAGCCTGCTACACTATGGAAATATTGTAAAAAAAAGTTAATTTTGTTAAAGGATTCATTATACTTAGTGTGCAAATCTAAGTGATTGGACCTTATTTGACTCGCTGAAAGATAAGATTTATAATTTCCTGCCCAATGCATATGTGGTTTCACGGAAAAGTTTAATACTCTCCTGACTGATAGATATCAAGGGAAAAATATTTTCATATTGCAACATGATCATTTATTTCAAATAGGCCATTGGTCTATGTTTCTAAACTTTGCCATTGGCATAAATTCTTCTAAAAACCAAATACTAAATATAAGCATGAAATTAAAGCGTTGATTTTTATTTGGTGTGGGGACCATGCATTTTATAGCTTCTTTACTGAAAAATATGGTGAGTATATCAGAGTATAAGAGACAATTTAGAACAAGAATCCTTGAATAAACTGCTATTTGGGATGATTTTTTGGATCACAGGTGTTAAATTGCAGTCTCTGTTTCTATGGGAGTATTGGACTCAATTCAATCAGTCATCCAATATCCCGACTAATAAAAAAAGAACGAATATTAAAACCATACTCTCTATTAATCAATTCAACTCACAGGGCATGTAGTCAAGTGATAAAAGCTCAAGCATGTTTAACGCATGTAACATCGCACAATTAACACTATTTTAAATTACTGCTCGATTCAGCAAATCAAAGCAACGCTCTGGGGCAGCCAACTGAGACCAAGGTAATTGAACAATCAAGCTATGATTGTTTATGATTACAAATAGCTGTGAATATGTCCAAATCTCCTTGATACCAACTGAAAGTGATACAACATAAGTGAAACCTTGACATATATGATGTTATCATCATATTTCTATTAAACATATGTACAGTATCTCACAAAAGTGAGTACACCCCTCACATTTTTGTAACTATTTCATTATATCTTTTCATGTGACAGCACTGAAGAAATGACACTCTGCTACAATGTAAAGTAGGGAGCGTACAGCCTGTATAACAGTGTAAATTTGCTGTCCCCTCAAAATAACTCAACACACAGCAATTAATGTCTAAACCTTGGCAACAAAAGTGAGTACACCCCTATATGGAAATATCCAAATTGGGCCCAAAGTGTCAATATTTTGTGTGGCCATTATTTAATGCCTTAACCCTCTTGGGCATGGAGTTCACCGGAGCTTCACATGTTGCCACTGGAGTCCTCTTCCACCCCTCCATGACAACATCACAGAGCTGGTGGATGTTAGAGACTTTGTGCTCCCCCACCTTCCCTTTGAGGATGCCCCACAGATGCTCAATAGGGTTTAGGTCTGGAGACATGCTTGGCCAGTCCATCACCTTTACCCCTTCTTTAGCAAGGCAGTGGTCATCTTGGAGGTGTGTTTGGGGTCATGATCATGTTGGAATACTGCCACTGACAGGCTGACCCCCCCACCCCTTCAACCTCTGCAGCAATGCTGGCAGCACTCATATATCTATGTCCCAAAGACAACCTCTGGATATGACACTGAGCACGTGCACTCAACTTCTTTGGTTGACCATGGCGAGGCCTGTTCTGAGTGGAACCTGTGCTCTGAAACCACTGTATGCCCTTGCCCACCATGCTGCAGCTCAGTTTCAGCGTCTTGGCAATCTTCTTATATCCTAGGCCATCTTTATATAATTCCCTTTAAAGAAGAATGCACATAAAGTTTTTAAAAATATACATGCAGTTAGCAATAATTTCTTGGATCTGTGCCCAGGGAGTTGAATTGCCAGCTTTTGTGTATGGTTTGTGTGCAATTTCAGATTTTAGACAGATCATTGAATTGAGCCTTGTGTCTACATTGGCCATGTAAATAAAGACGATCTCCTTCTGAACATTCATTACAATTATTATTCCATAAGCATAATCATTTAATGTCCCCTAATATGGTATTTTTTTTACATAAGTAGCACAGGCGACCTACTTATTATATTACCGACCTGAATATTATAATTTAATAAGAAACTTAAAGGTTGGGTATGTTGATGTATATCCTGTAATTTGTGTTTATAACAGTAGTAGTTAAAACCCTTTGGGAGAAAATGTTACACATAAATCATGGACATGATTAATTGCTTTTTTAATATCACTTCTGAAATATTTATTGGAATATTTAAGACAATTTCTATCATTATTAACTTGCAACCAAAAATGTAAAAATGCATTATTCATGTTAGTTCATATAATTGATGATGCAGTCATCAATGAAAAGGATGATGCAAACATCTGTCTTCCCAATATACATACATAATTTTGCTTTTACATTTATAGTAAGTCATTGTGAGGCATGCCATCAATTACAATGACTTTCTGCATACTATCTTAAATGAAAAAAATCAAAATGCCCTTCATCTGTGTATCTGCTACATTTTTATCAGAAAACAATATCTACAAACGCACTTACTTTAGTAAAATATCACATGTTATGTATAGCTATGGCCGAGTCACATACTATGTCATCTTACATTTTTTAAAGTAAGTGGTAAAGGGACAATTATTTGGCAAGAAAAATGTGTTTATGACACAAATATATTGCTTTGTAAATGAAAAGTAGCATTTTTAAAAATGTTAAATTATTTCATTCAAAAATGTTAAATATTTTCACCATAAAAGAGCTGAGAAGAAAGTGTGACAAGGCCAGTATGGACATGTTTCTGTTACTTCAATCTCATAATGAAAATGGTAGTTTATTCAAATATTCTGTGAGCCAAATGAAAGACAATGGAATCTCAGTGGCTTTTTTCACACTTCTAGTTTGAGCCAATTTATGTGCAAGAGAAGGCAGTGACATGTTGAGGAAGCATTTGCAGCAGGTGAAGAATTAGGAGTGGTTAAGGCATTAACTAGATCAAATTGATTAGACTATATTAGGCTATATTAGAAATATTATATTAGAACATATATTAGAAAATAAAATCATATTTCTAATAGTTTTCACAGACAATATTATAAGTGGAATTTCTAATTTATTATGCAATACTATTTGTTATAAATAATTTATATTATATAAATAATTATTTATATTTATATTTATAATTTTAAATATATTCTCTATTGTCTATTATTTGTATGAGGGTAACAGATCTAGGATACCTTCATATTCAGTAATGGATCGTAAGTGGACATGCTAAGATTCATAACCAACCAAAATGAAAATACTCTGTTGCTTTGAAATATAAAATGTAAACTGGAACACACTATCCTATCGTACAAGAAGGTGAAACATATCATGTTCAAATGTTTCAAACCATAAAAAAAATATAAATTAGGATTATGCTAGAGTTAATTAACAGCAAGATGTCAGGAATACATTGGTTTGGACATACTCCAACCTTTATATACTTAATTTTATGATACTATCTTATTATATTATGAATATACTTACATTTTCATGTATTTTTGTTGGAGAGTGTATTTAAGTAGAACTTAGTTTAAAATGTAGCCAAATTGTCCAGTTTACTATCCCATTGTACAGAGCTGCAGACTTTGAAGGTGCTATATAAATCAATAAATAATAATGATTATGATGATGATGATGATAATAATACTGGTATAAAATTACATTTAAGACAGGAGTTAATTTATAATCTATATTTCTTTGGGATATTCTGTTCTCCTACGTCTCCTAACTTTGGTTTTGTTAATAACTGAGAATGGAAGAAAATGAAACGTACTGTGACTATGTTAGATATGTAAATTAATAACAATATAATACAATTATGAACTCATTCTTAATATCCATAACTAATTATCATCTTCTTTACAATGCCATATCCAAGTATTTAATAAAACGGTCTTTTCATTAATTCCCAATAAGCAAACTTCTCAAATAAGTCAAATGCTAAAAGAATTGATTTCTGGCATGCCTTTTGCTGGCAAAAGAATAAATTTGAGATTCAAAATGTGCTTTTGAAAGGCAAATTTCATCATACCAATCCACCCACCAGTTCTAGTTATCATAGTAAATAGTCAATGTTTGTTAATGACACTTCAGTCATACAGCTGGGATTGTTTAATATTTTATGAGTGTTACTTTGTTTTTCTCACAACAATCTGAGGCAGTTAAGGATTTATGAATAGTAGTTTTTTTGCAGCCCATCTGCAGCTTGCTATCTCCGCTAGCCTTGAGAATATGTTTAAATTTATTAAAGCGAGGCAAAAGCTCATTATTTCAAAGGAGAACCAAAGTGACACAGTGAATTGGTTATTAATGGAAAGGCACCGCCATAGGGCGATTGAAATTTAATGATATCCTACAAGAAAAAAATGAGGGTGTCACTTTCCAAAAAGTCACGCTAAATGCCAGCCTTTTTAAGGTCCTGTCGCTAATTTTATGCCTACACACAGTAATGTTTTCAGAAACGTTAAGGAAACACGGACCAGTGACTGTACTGATTATCCTTTTCACCTTCTCGCCTGTTCCAAATGGATTTGTGCAGTGAGCGATTTAATCTCTAAATATAGGAAATGTTAAAAAAAAAAAAAACATTGCTATTTTTCACAAGCTAAGGGCATTTTGAAATCCTCTAGAGATGGACTTGCAAATATTCTGTCTCCATGTGCCATTACAGAGCTTTACAAGTGACTTATTACCAGAATAAGAACATGTTTCAAGTTTTGATATAGGTAACAGTTGTGAAATTTAAGAAATTTAAACTAAGAAAAGGGAATTTTTTCAGGTACAAATGGATTACATAGAATCTTGTTATCAGTCAACTCTTTCATGTTGAGGGACAAGGCATAAGAAAGCAATATGGATAAGTGAAATGTACAATATTACTTAAAAGAAAAATCTCATGTCCTATGAAATATTATTTTTTTTATTTTTTAACCCAGATTTATTTTACTTTTTTATGTGAGTCCTGGCAGGTCCTAAACGTATTGACTGCTTTATGGCAGAGCTAAGTCAGGTGATCCACCTGGAGGTTATGATCAAAGGAGTCTGTTCTACATGTTGTGGTGTAACAAGGACATTCAAGTTTTATCTATCTACTTTAATATTATTTATAAGAAAGCAGCAGAACAAAGCTTTTTATGAAGAGTTAGGTTATTTTAAATTGAGTATGGAAACCTATTACTTTTCTAATTGTATTTCTATTACACTTTATTTTGATTCTTAAATCATACTGTGCATTTACATTATAGCTCACAAAAGTTATGTGTTGGAATGAAACTTCTGGAATTTTTTTTTTTTTTTTTTTTTTTTTACTTTGCATCCAGGTTGCTTGTAGTTCTTCAATTTCAACCGCCTTACCAGGTGCAACAAAATATATCATGAGCTTCCAAACAGTTCTGATCAAAGTTATAGCATAACAGGAGGCCAATGGGATCATGATACACATCATGCCTGCTTCCAATTGGTCTATTTATTCTTCCATTGTAAATAACAATAATTAACTATTTGTTGTGTTAGATAATATTACCATGACATACCATAGCGACATTTAATAATGTGCAAATAATATATTTTATCTCTTAATAGAATTACACAGATTTATTTAGTGTATCGAACAACAATGTCTACGTGTATACATTTTAGATGCAACAAATGTGCACAGTTTAGTCCCCAATAAAGTACAGTTTGATTAAAAAATATTCAGTTTGTATGATTAAATAGCACAAAAAGACTGAGAAATTGACAAATAATAAAATCAGTTTAATAAACTCAATTTATATGTGGAAGTATTTTTGTATCTTTTTGCAACTAAAGAGGTTTTATGTGAGTTTTGTTAGAAACTCTGTAATTACTTTTTATCACAAATTCCCAGATTTGCATATTATAAAAAAGAATAAAATGCTCCATAAAATCCCAGTATACACAGCGATATCATTACTAATTTTATAACCTTCCAAATTGATAGCTGAGTAAATACTGTATGATCACATACCCTTAAGCCAGATATGGTAACCAGAAAGATAATGATTATGTTACAAAATGCAGGATCCAGTATGTTAGTGTTAAAATGTGTTAAAAATGTCCGCAGTTTCTCACTGTGTGTCACTGTTTCTTTTTTTTTTTTACTGAAACTTGGTGTTTATTCAATAAAGACAGAGTTGAAAGAAGAGCTCTTTAACTTCACTATATATATTACCAAGAGCCAATCAAAGTGAGCTTCTGCTGCAGGTAGTGCACGGGTAGCCCTGTGTGATGTCTCGTTAAATTAGTAAGATGTCTTCAAAGTTTCCTTACACATTGAAGCATGCATTATATAGGCTAGCTCAGCCCTGCTCATTGTGAATAATGAAGTGAAAGAATTATGGCCATAACCCTCACAAAAACTCTGAGAACTTTGGTGAATAAACTCCAAAATGTATCAACAGCTACAAATAGTCTCTTAATTCTTCTGTTCTTCATTAATAATGCCCATACAATGGCACAACATCTCAACCTGAGAATTTCAGACTTGTATGTTTCTTTCAGCAAGAATTCAGGATTTTTTTTTAAGAAACACCAAATGTACTTATTTTGGAGCACCTAAAAATTGGCAGCTTCTTTTATCACATATAACATAAATGGAAACATTTCCTTTAAAAAAAGTTTGGTGCATCGTAATAATATTTTTATCAAATTGACATAGCAATAATAATAATAATACTGTTATAACTTTATATCGCTACAATAATGTTGTCAAAAGTATAACATTAATTATTGTTTATATATATTTATATATATCTAGATATATATAGATATATATATAGATATATCTATCTATCTATCTATCTATCTATCTATCTATCTATCTATCTATCTATCTATCTATCTATATATAGATAGATATATCTATATATATCTAGATATATATATATATATATATATATATATATATATATATTGTCTTTTAATGCAATGATGACTTGTTACCAATTGTTACCTTTCCATCAGGAGATAGCAAATGAGCAGGGAATTAATGTTTAAAAATAGTCAGATCTCTAAGTCTTTCCACTGAAGTGCACTGGGAAATTCCATCTTTTTCCCATACCCATCTCTCTCCTGATACTCCGCACAAAGGCAGGTCTCCTAACAACGTCACACATACCCATGGGTAAAAAGTATTTACATTCCTGATAACTAAACATTTAAACTTTAGTAGTATTTTTAGGATAGTGCATCCAACAATCTATAAGTCATTTCCAAAACACACCAAATAAAATCTAGGGAGAATGAACATAAAATCATGTTTCTGTTATTTGATTCTGATTTTAAACCAAAAGTGGAAGTGGAAGTTCCATGGAAACCAAAATGTGTTTTTTTGCATATTAAATACAGTGTTCTATGCAGTAAGTAGTAGTAAGGCATTGGAGAAAACCTGTTTTTACCTTATTTTGTTCAAGTAATTTTGCTTTATCTGCAGGTCTGAAGGCTGCTATTGTTGTTAGTCATGGGATATTTTGGGTGTCTTTCGCTACTTAAACACCACACTGAGCTGATTCTTTATGGCAATGCTAATGAAGTCCTGATTATTCGCTCTATTGTTTACCACAAGGCAATTTGAAAAGTACTTTGTTGCTAGGAGATAAAGGGACATCTAAAACCCATACAGAACACGAACTAGCGTTATTTTTAAAAATGCGCTTTAATGTGATAACGATAAATACTTTTGGGCGTTCCCTATGTAGAGGATATTATTTTTGCGTTGACATATTTGATGTTGATAAAAATTCACTAAAACATCATGAACTATGGAAAGCATAATATGAAAAAAAAAAAACTATTTCTTCAAGCAACTTAGGCAAAGGAGTATTGTACTATACTCGCTTCCATTGTACAAGTCAGATTTTTTTTTTATTACACAAAATAGAGAAATCAAAATACTTTACTTGATATCTTTTTTACATGAAAAATGGCATCCTCACTTTATTAACTTTTCACCTTTTTTTATTTTGCGACAATTTTTTTTTTCTCCAAGAATTATTTGTTGATAGCCACCTTTATAGTGGCTCACCTTCCAATGAGAAAGGAGACAATTAACGGGAAGGTGATTTATCACTGCCAGGAACTGTCAAGGACTTTTGTCGTAGTCAGAGAAAAAGCAATTTCACATTATGGCATTTCATTCGTAATACAATGTATTTACAGCTCACTGTTTTATTTTCAGCGCCTATTATCAGGTGAAACAGTTGCATCTGAAATGTTGTTTGTGACATAGGTGACCTGTTAGGATTTGATAAGTATTTACGCTGGAGCGCAAGGGGCTCACACATCTGCTGCTGGCAGAAGCAACGGAAAAAAAAGAACCTGGAAATGAGGCATTTGATTTTTCTGGTTCCTACACTCGAGCATCTGTTGCTATAATTAAGTGGCGTTCAATAATTGTAGAGCAGTGGTGAAATAAACATATGCATTCTTGCCAGCTTTTAGGATTTGGTGTCCTTATAGAGTGAAACAAAGTGACTGCCACAAGAAAAATGTCTTGGAACTATCCAGTGTTCAAACATGCAAAATAAAGTTCATAGGTGTAAACAAAACCTACATTTAATATCTCATTTAATAAATAGAAGAACATAATAATAATAATAAATAATAATAATGATCACTTTCACATATGTACAAAGATTTATTACATTTTTCCCAAAATGATATATTCCTTGTTTTATGCTCGATTCAAACAAGACTTTATCCAACGTTATAGGAAAAGTATTAATTAGTCCAGTAATGAGGACAAAAATACATACTGGTATGTTTATCAGTGTTAGCGAGTGATTTGTAAAGTCTTCAAAATTAGTCTATACATTATCAGCTCTCTTAAAGTTTCTACCTAGACTTTTCCCCAACATTACAAAATACTTATATTATTATGTACTAACAGCAACATATTGTGGCCTCGGAAATTCTAGGGGATAGGATTCCCATGCTGCAAAACCGTGAGACTGAGATGACTTCCACATTGGCTCATTTACACTATAGAGGCTGTGCCAAGCTCCGTCCACCTTTAAGACATGGAGTTTTTATGTGGTTTATTTTTCCAAACTTTTCAGCAGCGCTTCTTAATTTGTTTCCTCTTCATTGCTCTACAGAAAGGGCATTTGCTTGAAGGTCTTCTCATTTAACAGATACTGGGAGTAGTTGTAGGAGGTCTGACCGCTGTGATGAAATACATAGAGGAGAGCTTTGGAGGAATACAGGACAGTTTCTGAGTAACCTTACTTTGGTTCTATAAGTATGATATACAGGTTCTATTTCTATCCCTACGGTACAAATATACACAACAATGACTTCATATGTTACATTTTCTGGTTAGTGCCAGAGGGGGTGTCGGTAGTTTTCTCATCTCTTTATATGTTTAATCAGCAGTGCTTTATGTCCCATCCTATAATAATCTTCCCACATATAATAACAGCCAAATGGCTTGGAACATGTGCATAGTTCTGCTGAATAAACCATTATAATTAAAAAGTGTTTGTGGGCATGAGTTTATTTGTAATATGCAAATGAATACTTAGTTGTAAAGATTATGTACTCAGAACAGAATTAGATGCAAATTCTAAAAGGCTACATTTCTTAGGGTTATTAGGAAAACTATAAGTCTTGTAGTTTATGAGAAAACTGATTAATCCATGTATCAGTACTAACACATCATTGGTAGGTAACATATTGATGGCAATACAGGGCCGACTGTACCATAGAGACACATTAGGCAACTGCCTAGACCATTGAGCTGGTAGGGGTGCTTCTCATAAGGTTCTTTCCCATGTTAGTAAGCAAGTGTATGCAGGACAGAAGACCATGGACTTGCCTAGGTTACTAAAAACCCTAGGGCCAACCCTGATCCAATTCTCAAACTCTTATGATTATGGGTACTGGGGTCTACCTTTAACTCTTAGTTGTAATAAATGTACCCTTCTGTCTGCCTCTCTATCTATCTATCTATCTATCTATCTATCTATCTATCTATCTATCTATCTAATCCATGGATTGAGTTTACTGTGTATTATTAATAATTTTAATCCATCAGTTATCCTAACTAGAGCTGAAACAACGAATCGATAAAATCGATAATAATCGATAACGGAAATCATCGATAACGATTTCCGTTATCGATTAATCGAGTGATCAATTCGTTGTTGGAGCACTCGGCTCCTTTTACTTACCTCCGCGAGCGTTCCCCGCTTCTGCTACACGCTCTGCAGTCTCCGCCTTCTTTTAGCTACGTGACGGATGTGACGCGTTCCGGAGGTAAGTATTCTTCATGTCTATGTGCACGGATCGCACAGAGCCACTCGCACAGAGCGAATCGCTCTGTGCGAATGGAGCCACTCGCACAGAGCGGTTCGCTCTGTGCGAGTGGCTCCACTCGCACAGAGCGGTTCGCTCTGTGCGAGTGGCTCCACTCGCACAGAGCGGTTCGCTCTGTGCGAGTGGCTCCATTCGCACAGAGCGGTTCGCTCTGTGCGAGTGGCTCCATTCGCACAGAGCGGTTCGCTCTGTGCGAGTGGCTCCATTCGCACAGAGCGGTTCGCTCTGTGCGAGTGGCTCCATTCGCACAGAGCGGTTCGCTCTGTGCGAGTGGCTCCATTCGCACAGAGCGGTTCGTGAGTGTGGGTGCAGGGCAGAGTGGGGGTGGGGGTGCAGGGCAGAGTGGGGGTGGGGGTGCAGGGCAGAGTGGGGGTGGGGGGTGCAGGGCAGGAGACTGGGTGCAGGGCAGAGTGGGGGTGGGGATGCAGGGTGTGAGTGTGGGTGCAGAGCAGAGTGGGAGACTGGGTGCAGGGCAGAGTGGGGGTGGGGATGCAGGGCAGGGTGTGAGTGTGGGTGCAGGGCAGAGTGGGTGCAGGGCAGAGTGTGAGTGTGGGGGCAGGGCAGAATGTGGGGGCAGGGCTGGGTGCAGGGCAGAGTTAGAGACTGGGTGCAGGGGCACAGTGCAAAGTGCTGGGTGCAAAGTGCCAGTGCTGGGTGCAAAGTGCCAGGGCTGGGTGCAAAGTGCTGGGTGCAAAGTGCCAGGGCTGGGTGCAAAGTGCAAAGTGCTGGTGCAAAGTGCTGAATGCTGGGTGCAAAGTGCTGGATGCAAAATGCCAGGGCTGGGGCAAAGTGCTGGGTGCAAAGTGCTGGGTGCAAAGTGCCAGGGCTGGGTGCAAAGTGCTGGGTGCAAAGTGCTGGGTGCAAAGTGCTGGGTGCAAAGTGCAAAGTGCTGGGGCAAAGTTTCTTGAACAGTAATAGTCCACCTCTTTTCAGAATGTTTGGGGTTATTTTGTTTCATAAATATTGTGTTTGGGTTCTTGTACTTTGAAAATATTGTTTTTTATTACATCATAACAAAATAAGAATGTTAATGTAAATTTTAAGTTGTTTTTTAACATCCAGTTCATTAAATTCTTTTAAATAAACGAAAAATTTGCATATTGTTTTTTTTTATCCGATTAATCGATTAATCGAAAAAATAATCGGCCGATTAATCGATTATTAAAATAATCGTTAGTTGCAGCCCTAATCCTAACTCCAAAAACTATGCTCATTAAAAAAAAACTTCAAAACACTTAGAGAACATGCTTTAGGGATGTATCATTTTGAATGCTGTAAGCAAGAGATAGCTAAAACATCTGTTTTATAGGTTGTTATTTTATTAACAAAAATGGTTAATTGAATGTACCTAAATTGAACTAACATATCGTTAAATGTATTAGGATACTTTAAGAAAAACGCAAGGCAAGAGGATATGGATATAAGGATTGTAATTCAATTTATATTTATATATATATCTCAGTACATCAAAGTAATTTTAATTGAGATTGTTACAACCACTACATAACAGTGGTTTGATCATCGTTGTCAGGGTTTCATTCCGGTTAATAAACATAAAATTCTTGACTAATACTCTGAGTCATCTAGTAGTTGACATACATGGTTTAATGAGCCATTCTGCTAAGAATTACTAGCATTTTTTAATTATGTTTTGTAAGATTTTTTTTGGAACTCTGAAGACCAATTTGCATTTCTTGCCACACTCTCAGAGATGGCTCAGATCAGTGAATCATTGTGTTTTATAGTCCAAAGAACAGTCTCCAGCTTTAAATCAGTTGTATTAGTTAACAACTAATACTCTAACTTTTTTTTTTTTTTTTTCCATCAAATGCATACTTACAGATGCTAGAATAATCTCTAATGTTTTTGCTCAATCTGCTCTGGAGATGGATGAAATAAATAGTTTAAACTAATTAATGTAACACCAGCTGTTACAAGAACTTGGCAGACCGTCTGTGAGGTTTGATGGGCAGAGAGCGGCTGCTGCACTTGACTTTATTTTAGTACAATGTTGATCACAGCTGAAATAAAATATGTGCCAAAGAAAAATGCCAATATTTTGTTTTCTATGAATCTAAATAATGAAAAATATTTATTCATTTTGTGGACTTTTAGGGTAAGGATTATCGTGATGTCTGAGTAAACAAAGCCAGTGCTATACTTAAAAGTATACTGAGTACATGCAAAATATTTTTGTTTAGATAGAAAGATAGATAGATAGATAAATAGATAGATAGATAGATAGATGGATGGATAGATAGATAGATAGATAGATAGATAGATAGATAGATAGATAGATAGATAGAAAAAATACTTATGTATATAAATATGTAACTAACACACTCACATAGATTGAACAGGTATATATGCATTTATGGAATGTCATTGTAGTAATCCTTTGCACTTATTATTATTATTATTATTATTATTATTATTATTATTGTTTTATATAGCACCAAATTCCATAGCGCTGTACACTTATCCACATGCATTACATGTGTTAAATGCATGCCACAAAGCCTGATATTGGGTAAATGTACCCAATATCAGGCTTTGTGACATGCATTTAACATTAATGGCTTACACAGCATCTGTGTGGTGTTGCACAAGTCATGTATATAGTCATGATTCAGTTTTAGACACACGGTACTGTGCAAGTGTTTTAGGTAGGTGAGAAAAAAAATGCTCCAAAGCAGGAATTCTTTCAAAAATAGACATTAATATTAACAAATAATAATATTAGTAGTTCATTTCTATCATTCAACAAAATGCAAAGCAAGTAAACAGAAGTAAAAACTAAGTCAACTCAGTATGTGGTGTGACCCTTTGCCATCAAAACAGCATCATTTCTTCTAGGTACGCTAGCACAAAGTCAGGGATTTTGTTGGCATATAGTTAGGCGCTAATAATTCGGTTGAAACACAATCATTAACTGATGTAGAATGAGCTGTGTAGGAGGAAATAAACAGGCGAGAAACAACCAAGCTTACTAACAAGGTGAGGTTGCTGAAGTTTAATGTCAAAGATCGTACACAATGGCAAGACTGAGCACAACACAACAGTAAAACCATTGAACAGTACTGCATATATATATATATATATATATATATATATATATATATATATATATATATATATATAGATAGATAGATAGATAGATAGATATAGATATTAGAATTAAAAAAAAAAGATGAAAAAGTGATATATATTTTATCAGGTAATGAATCTGGGTCAGTATATCTATTTTTATCTCATTTTGCCATTTAATGTTAGCATTTTACCTTTTGGTAAATCTATTTTTGGAACTGAATATAGACTCCATCATAAGTATGCATATGTTTAGTTATTACAGTACGCCGTACAGAATTGATTATCATGCAGTGTAAATCTACTGTCATTTGTCAGTTATGGTATTATTCTTTAACTTATGAGACGAACCAACAAAGAGTGCCGATCAGATCACAAGGGTGCTGAAGAAAGACTTGATGGATGGAACATGATGTCATTAGAAACATGGCACAGCTCTTGATGGATCTGACCTCTTAGAATTCAGTCACACATTCTAGGAATATATATACTGTGAACTGTGTGACATAAGCTAAATGAAAAATAGGTGCAATTTGTATTACTTTATAGTAATATTCAAAATGCATACTTGTGACCTCTATTGAATTTCTTTAAAATGGATTTAGCTTGATGCCTTAGATTTACTTTATATTATTATTGTTTCATACCATGTGCAAATATAAGACCAAAAAAAATATTATAATTATTAGCAGCATTGCAAACTCAAAGAAGAACCACTGCTTTTGTTTAAACACGCCTTGCTAACAGGCTGACATCATTCACATGATGCGTAACACTTTAAATATAATTGACCTATGGGTGCACGAATATATATTTGTGCACAATAGCAGGTGTGCCTATACACTTTATACCATAGTGTAGTGTTTTATTCCATAAGAAATATACAGCTACAGTCTCTTCCATTATCCAGTTACTCATAATATTTTACCAAAATACATTAACCCTACTGTTTATCTCACTTCCTCCTCAGCCACCCAATAGATGGTAAGCTTGCAAGGCCAGGGGCCTCATCTACTTTTGTACAATGATGTTGTAATGTATGTTAATTGTCATTTAAATGATACGTTAAATATTTTCACTGTAACATTGCAATGGAATCTGCTGGCGTTATATAAAAATATATAAAGTAATAAAGTTAAACCAAACTGGGAGAATTAGTTTAATAACTAACTAATCATACCCTAGCAACAGATTAAATACCGAACTGGTGACTACATTTTAGTCTGGACTGGGACTAGTATCTAGTATCGATTCCTGTAAATTTTGAAAATTTGGACACAGTGGGCCAGATAATTTATTCCTCCTTCCTCTCACCCTCTCTGTGATAAAGCATAGAGGAACGGCCAACGTCCACCTGCCGTTAGGTTTATTATATGAAAATAAAGGAGTTTTATGTACGTTTTATCGGTCAGATGGCGGACAGAATATATACTTTTTTTGTCCTTTACTTTTCAGCTTGCTTAACAAATGAACATAAATACATAAATAAAACATTAGCTGAAAAGCTTAAAAAAAAGATCAATTGTTTTGATTTAATAGGAGGCTTTCAAGCAGTGACCAGAACAAAATAAATAATCAGAGTGTATTTTGAAATGGAAAGAAATTCATCAATCATTTACAAGAGACAGTTTTATACTGCATTAAACATCTGTTGGATCATTGTAACCTGAAGTAGTACATTCACCAAAGAGAAACAGATTTATAATGTTTCGATTCCTAGTGATTCATACAAGCCAAAATTAAAAATAAATTTTTGGCAAGTTACTTAGTTACTTATAAAAGATTACAAACACATCTTTCTTCATCACTCTAGATGTATTTGTGATTTAATCAGAAACAATATTGCATTATCATTGACCTATATATTTAGATTAGCTGTAGTGTTATTACTATACTAAGGAAAAGTACATACCCCCAGAATGTCAAACTGAGACACCTGGGTTGGGAGTGTGACACAAGACATGGAGGGGTGGCATCTAAAGTGGGCATGCTTGGGGCATGGCCACCCGCCTCACAGGAAGAGCCATGTCATGGTGCTCAGCTTCACAGCATAACAAGGTGCTCTCTACTATAGTGGAAGTCAGATAATAAAGACAGAACTGAGGAGAAAGAGAAGTGTTTCTGCAACTCTTTTTTGTTCACTAACCTGCATTACTCCAAAGCCTCTTGGAGTACTTTTGCAAGAGGGCAGAGCGGCAGGGACAGCCTCCCTCTGTTCCTCCAATCAGGGGAGAGGGTGTGTGGGCCCCTCCCTCTGGGAGGCCTGTTTCATGGAGAAGTGGACGAAGAAAGAAGACACAGGGGAGAAGCAGACAAAGAAAGAAGACAGAAGAAAAGAAGACAAGAAGAGGCAAAAGAAGAGGAGGATCTGCAAGAAAGGAGACAGGAACTCAGAAGTGATCGGCGGAGAAGGTAGGGAGACACAGAGTGAGTGTAAGAGAGTACAAGAGAGCATGAGTAAGTGTGAGTAAAAAAAAAAACCTAAAAACCTAAAAACCTTAGGTAAAATACATATATCATGAACATACACAACAATCTGAGTTAAGATCCACTTGATTTATGTGTTTCTCTTCTGAATTTGTGATAGCTCTATGTCAATCTATGATATGCTGAATCAACTGCTAATGGATTAATCTGAAAAAAGATCATAGCTGGCAGGGAAAACAATTGAATATTGTTGCCTAGATCTGTATGATGTTTCCTTGAGAATGTTAAAAAAAAATCTGGAAAAAATGGTTCTGAACAATTGTAGGGGTTTGTGAGCATCCTCGCAATTTCAGCCCTACAGACTGTAATAAATAGCCTAGCCAGTGTTTGCCATGCAAATAATCATCTGAAGCTGTAACAGTTGAAGTAGTTACTATGAAGGAAACAGCGGATGACAGCTTCAACCATACACTAGGAATTTCCCCCCCCCCCGAGCAATGTATTTTATTTTACTAAGCACTTTTTATTGTATTGCATCTTGTCTATTGCCTTTTATCTGTCCAAGTGGCACATTTATTAAGGTTTACCACCCATTTTACCAATATATGTTAAAACCGGACATATTAAAGTCTAAAGTTATAATGAACTGAGTTAATGCCTATTGAAATAATCTTACTGAAAAGAGGCTTTGCATTAAATGTTTTGTGGGTGTTATGCAAGGCATAGGCTATTTCACTCCACAGACACTTAAAGGGTTATAGGATGTTTTTGTAGGACGTAATGTGATTCATTATATTTACATGAGTCATATTAGAAACATTGTAAGCAAATTAAGACATTAGGAGACATTTTGAGAATCCTTCTGTAGTAGAGCGATGTTTTTCTCCATTGAACAGACTGGATTGTAAAAGCTGAGCCCAAATTATCTACACAACCTATTTTAGGTTATTATTAAAAAACACTACTTTCAACATGTTTATTTAGCAGAATTTTGGTGTTTTGAATGGCAGGGTGTAAGCATATATGTGGGATTGGTTCAGATTACTTACGCCATCAAAATTACCAGTGGCATATTCTAGGCCTAGTAGGCACGTCCAGGGGACGACTAGGTTTCGTGTACCACCACTGCTGTATGGGGCAGTTAAAAAGGATATCACTGATATCCTATTCTGGTATCCAATAATCATTGCAGCACGAAGGGAGGGATATCTTCAAATTGATACTTTGGTATGTCTATCTTACAGTGAACACCGATTAGCACATGACCATAGATTGTGTCACCTAGGAAAGCCCTAATATGTTGTTCCTTAAAAGCCCATTGCAGGTGGTGTCTTCCTCACAGATGAGTTTTCTATACAGAACATTATTGAGGTCAAGAGAGACCCCACAGAATTAGAAAAACTTGGCCTTTTTAGTTTTGTAGTGGTTCATCTGTAAAGTTTAGTAGCAGATAAGTTCTAAAAATATAATTTCAAATCACCAGCAACTTTTTTTTTTTTTTTTTCTTTTAAATTTATTTATTTGGTTTTTCAAAATTTATACATGAAAAGAAAAAAGGAATAAGAACAGACTTCGCCTGTATCCACCAGGCGAACTGCAACATTACAGCAAAAAAAGACAGAGAAAAAAACATTAACCACAAGAAAAAGGAGAGCAAAAAAAAAAAAAAAAAAAGAAAAAAAAAAAAAAAAAAAAAAAAAAAAGAAAGGTAAACGCATACATAAATACTAAACAATAAACATAGGCAGATAGGGCAGCAAGTACCACATTAAAATATATATTCATTCACATCTTAACATGCATATATTGTCATCCCCGCATCACCAGGGTAGATTGTAACTATTCATCAAGTTACAAAAATTTGAGCTAACTTAAGTATTGATATTAATCAAGTTTGCCCATTTGTAATTGGTCCATCCATCTATTCCAGAAATTATATTTTTCTTTATAGAAAATTGGGTAGGTTGCAATTCCTCTCTCCATCTGACATTGATATATAACTTGTGCCTTAACTTTTTCCCAAATAATCCCTTCTGTCTTTTTCCAATTCCTAGCAATTTCTATTTTTACAGCTGTTAATAAGTGAAGAAGGAATCTCAGATCGTTATTATTTGTATTGGGAAGATTTAGATGCAACAAAGCTTGATCAGGAGTCAGATTCCATTTTTTTCCAAAAATCATTTGCAGACGGGAGGATATAGAACTCCAAAAATTTTTTATTGCTATACAACTCCACCAAATATGTATTTCATCTCCCTTTGGTTCTCCGCATCTCCAGCAATTAGGTATAGCATTGCGATACATTTTTGCTAATAGCGCTGGAACTCTATACCATCTATTCATTAATTTAAACTGTAATTCATTTAAGTTTAAACAGTGAACATGTTTCATAGTAAGTTTCAAAGCATAATTCCATTCCTCTAAATTTATTTCGCAATTTAAATCTTTTCCCCAATTTTTTAGCGCTGGAGGGAACGGGATTTTTTTATAAGAAAGGATTATGGCCAAAGATTTAGTAGTCATTTTATTATGTTCCTTAGATTTTAATATTTTTGTAAACAAGGAGATAGAGCTATTTTTATTATCAAAACAAATATTTTTGTTCAGGAATGACTTAATTCTTAGATATTTAAAACAATCACCCGGGGAAAGATTATATTGTATTTGTAAAGTCGTAAAGCTTTTAAGGATCTGATCTTCATATAGATCTGAGATCTTTGATATACCCGCGTGTTTCCATGTGGTCAGGGTTATATCCTGTATTAAATTTTCTATGGTACTCAATGGTAAGGACACAATAATTTTATTTTCAAGTCCTATTTTTTTCCTTATTTGAATCCAAACCTTTAATAAGTCTATCAAAATTAACTTGTTACATGTCTTAACATATTCCATAGTTTCCTTTTTAGGTAGCCAAAAAAGTGTTTGGAGATCTTTAAAGGGAGTATTATTTAACAGTTCTAAGTCATACCAAGATTCATATTGTGCATTATCCAATAAGGTCATTAATATATTAGTAAATTGCGCAGCCAAAGCATAATGCTTAATGATTGGAAAACCCAGGCCTCCTTCATATAACTTTTTTGCTAATAATTGGGAGTTCAATCTAGGTTTTTTTTTTGCCCATATAAATTGTGTAAATGCTTGTTGTATTAGTTCTAGCCAAGGATCGGGAACAGAAAATGGTATTAATCTAAAAATATATATAAATTTTGGTAGTAAATATGATTTAACCGCATTTATCCTTCCCATCCATGAAATATATAATTTTTGCCAATTTTTAAGTGATTGATTCATTTCTTTTATAGCTGGCAATAGATTTATTTCTAACCAATCTGCGGGATTAACTGAGATTTTTATTCCTAAATATTCTATTGAATCTTTAGCCCAAAAAAACCCGAATTTTTCTATCTGTGATTTCTGACTTTTATTAATAAATAAAGGTAGAGCCACTGTTTTTGAAACGTTTAATTTGTAATTCGATAATAAGCTATATTGATTAATCACTGTCATGAGACTCTCTGTTGATCTTATCGGATCTTCAATTGTTATTAGGATATCGTCCGCATATAATTTTATTTTATGGGTCTCGTCTTTCCCACATCCTTTGATTCCTGGACTAGATCTAATCTCTATTGCAAGAGGTTCTAATGAAATAATATAAAGAAGGGGAGAAAGTGGGCAACCCTGTCGGGTGCCGTTCGTTAATGAAAACCAAAGGGACTCAATTCCTGGTCCGACTACTCTCCCCATAGGGGTTGTATATAGGGCCATAATAGCTCGGTGAAAATCACCATCCATACCGAATGAAAGCAAGGCCTCTGACATATATACCCAGCTGACCCTGTCAAAGGCCTTTTCCGCGTCCAATGACAGGGTCAGTTGGGGAACTCCCCTCCTGCTTGAGTGTTCCAATAGATCTGCAAGAAACCTTACATGGCTTGCAGACGATCTACCTATAATAAATCCTGCCTGGTCCTTATGGATCAGACAGGGAAGAACTTTTTTTAGTCTTTGGGCCAGGATACCCGTATAGATTTTGAGATCCAAATTCAATAGAGTTATTGGCCTATAGCTGACCAAGTCCTCTGGGTTTTTTCCTGCTTTCAGAATAGGTATTATATTACCTCTTAAAAGTTCCCTGGGGATATTCCCTGTTTTCATAACCTCATTAAAAAAGGTGGTCAAATTAGCAGAAACTCGGTCTATAAATATTTTATAAAAATTGGCATTAAATCCGTCCGGACCAGGGGATTTTTTTAGTTTTAATGTTCTAATTCTGTTTTGAACTTCCTCAATTGTTATCGTTTTATTGAGCTCTTTAAGCATTTCTCTTGTAGGTTTAGGGAAAACTCTACTGCTAAAATATTTTTTAATTTCCGATACCGAACATTTCTGCGGAGTATTATATAACATACTATAAAACTCATTAAAAGCTTCCCCAATTGCTCTGGGATTCAACAGGGTTTTACCTTTATAAACTAATCTTGTAATTCGCTTTTTTGCCCTTTTTTTCTTAAGTAAGTTAGTGAGCAGTTTATCCGCTCTGTTCCCTTTATAGTATCTATTCATTTTTAGGGAATTTAGGGTTTTATTCACTTTCTCTAATAGAAGATTATTAATCTTATTTTTTATTTCTTCAATCTTCTCGGTCCCATGAGCTGATGGAGATTTTTTATTTTCTGTTGTTACTAAATAAAGATTAATATATAATTCTGACAGGGAGGATTCAAAAACTCTTTTCTTTTGAGCTTCTAGTTTTATAAAATGGCCTCTAATTACCGCCTTATATGCACACCATAGGCTACCTGCTGATATTCCTTCTACATCATTCTCTTTAAAATATAATTTAGTGGTCTCATCTATATATGCAATGTCTTGGTCTTTCTTCATTAAATTATCATTTAATATCCATTCAGGGCGATGTTTAAAGATTAACCCTTCTACCAGTACTGTCAGTAAGTTATGATCAGACCAGGTAATTTCGTGTATTTTTGAACTTGAAACTCTAGACATCAAACCTAAGTCCCCTACCGCCAGATCTATCCTTGAATAAGATTTATATGATTTGGAGAAACAAGTATAGTCTCTCTCATTAGGATACATGGTTCTCCAAATATCAAATAGGAAATGATTGTGTAACAGCGTTTGAAATCTTTTAGCTTGTGCAATCACTTTTTTGTCTTTCGTCGTACCTTTTTGAGTCATTTTGTCTAGATCTGGATTCAATATACAATTAAAATCCCCTAAGATCATCAAGAAACCCTGTTTAATTTTCATTATCTTTTTAAAAAGAGCTGTGAGAAAATAAACTTGTGAACTGTTTGGTGCATATACATTAACCAATGTCATTAATTTTTTATTTATTTCAATAATCATTATTATGTATCTCCCGTCTGGGTCTAATTCTATTAACTTTATGTCAACATCTATATCTTTACTAAACAAAATTGCTACTCCTCTCTTTTTTTTCTCTTTCAGTGAGGCCTCAAATATAATGGGGAATCTCTGAGTTTTCATATTTATTTTATCATTTAATCTCCAATGTGTCTCTTGAATACAACAAATATGTATTTTTTCAGACCATAATCTATCCAAAAGTAATGTTCGTTTTAAGGGAGAATTTAGACCTTGGGCGTTTATCGTAGCAAACTTAAGCATTGTTTTCAACTTGATCAATATATTTTACTACCCTGGTGATGCTTACTAATCTGTCATAAACTAAAAAAAATGTATACATATATAACACAATAAGACAACATTTAAGACTTTGTACAGTATACAGCTCAATTTTAAAATGAGAAATATACATCCGCATGAGTCTCTCCCTAAATCCCTCAGTTGCGAGAGATACAAGCGGAATATTTACCATCCTACCGATGGTTGTCGGAATTAATGGGGTATTCCTAATAAGGCAGGAGAAAAAAAAAAAAAAAAAAAAAAAAAAAAAAAGTAAATAGGTTCGAATAATTCCAGAAAATTCCAAATAAAATAGTGATTCACAACCTTATATAATAGTGAATATTATTGTGTTTAAATTTAAAATATTTTAAAATATTTTATCTTCGCCCTAAAAAGTTGCTATACCAAAAATTTCAAAAATACGATTAAACCATATCCATTAAATATTTAAATTCATAATGCTTCTCTTATACGTTCTGAAAACCAATATTAGTGATAAATTTAGTTATATCCTTTGTGATAAATCAAATAATATGTGGAACTCAATATTTAATGAATCATGTGAAATATTTCACAAAAAAAAAAAAAAAAAAAAAAAAAAAAAAAAAAGAAAGTCCCAAATTGGGTTACCAAATCACAACTATATAGTATAGTAAATATTGTTGTGTATAAGTTTGCATTTTATATCTTAAACCTAAAGGGTTACTGTAGCAGACTACATGGGTACCAAAACCCTATGTATTAATAGTTTAAGTTGATATTTGGTATCCTGATATATCCCTCATGATTATTTCAAAATAGGAAAAATACCCTTTATGTCGTATCAAATCATATTTGTGACTCACTAGAGAGAAAGAAAAAAAAAAAAAAAAAAAAAAAAAAAAAAAAAAAAAAAAAAATAATAAATAAATAAACGTAAGTAAATAATAAATTCAGATAATTCCAACATAAAACAGTGTTTCACAACTTTGTAAGATAATAAGTATTATTCTGTTTAAATCAAACATATTTTATCATCATCCTAGAGGATTACTATGCCAAAGGCTCCGTGGATACCTTTAGTTAAGCCATATTCATTAAAAAATTTAAGTGCATTAAATTCATAGTGCTTCCCTTATATTTATTCCAGAGAACCAGTATTAGTGATAATTTAGGTTATGTCCTTTGTGTTAAATCAAATAATATGTGAAAATCAATAATTAATAGATCATATGGGGTATTGTAAAAAAAAAAAAAAAAAAAAAAAAAAAAAAAAAAAAAAAAAAAAAAAAAAAACTTATACCTAATCAAAAAACCTGCCTCAAAAAAACATTAATTGGGCATCAATAAATCTTATTCAATTGCATCCAAGTTTCTAATTTTTCAGGAGAGTCAAAGCTAAAGTTTTTGTAATCAAACATTACTGTGATCTTCCCTGGGAAAGTCCATCTATAACGAATGTTTTTTTGTTTCAAAATCCCCGTTGCTCCTGCATATCTTCTCCTTTGCGTTCTTGTAAAATAGGATATATCCGGTAATATTCTAAGAGTATCATAGGGGATACGTAGGGGTGTATTCCTTATCTTAGTTAGAATATTATCTTTTAATGTAGTTGAGGTGAAGGATATCAGGACATCTCTGGGAGATTCCGATGGTATATTGGTAGGTTTAGAAATTCTATAACATTTATTCCAGATCTTTATGTTATCCTGCTTTTTAATACCAAGCATATCAATAAATGTTTCGAAATATTCTTGAAGGTTATCATTCAGGATGGTTTCTGGAATTCCTCTAAATCTAAGATTATTTTGTCTGGACCGATCTTCCTGATCTGCTATTTTTTGCTCCAAGAAGTTCATTTTGTTGTCACTCTGCTTAATAGTGTCCTGATAAGTTTCAAGTTGAGTTTCTAAGTACTCCAATTTTTCTTCATTTTGTTTTACTCTCATTGTAATTGCTAATAAATCAGTTTTTAACTCCTGAATAGCATTCTGCAGTAATTGTTTAATCTGATCAAGCTGAGCATCTAACTGGTCTTGTATAAACTGTTTCATATCCATTGTTGTTGATGAGGGACTTATGTGGGAAATATCTGCATCAGTTTGATTGAGTCCAATAATACTTTCCTCCACATTTAATCCTCTTTGATCGTGCTTAATGGGCGGAGTAAAAAAGGAGAGTCTTTTTTCTGTTTTCTGATCTTTTCTGTCTTTTCTCATAGTTTTTTCTTGAGTCTTTTTGGAAGCCATTATTTAAACCGTGTTCTCTCAAGGGTATCGAGTTGTCAGATTGTCAAATTCACTTCGAAGGTATTACTACATAGATGTGCCTCCAAAACAGAAATTTTTTTTTTTTTTTTTTTTTTTTTTTTTTTTTTGTTTTTTTCTTTTTTTTTTGTTTTTTTAATTTTTTTATTCTTTTTTTTTTTTTTTTTTTTTCCTTCCTCTCTCTCTTTTTCTTTTCTTTTCCCTTTTCTTTTAATTAACTTTACTCTTTCTCTTCTATCCTCATCTCCTCTTTATCTCCTCTTCCTTCCCTCTTAAAGTAGTGTACCAATGAGGGGTTTATTGGCCCAAACACTTTAAAGATGCTCAGCTGTTCATATATTTCAATATTTCCTTCACTTCAGAAGCAATATAAATAGCTTAACTGATGTTATTTATATTCATAAAACATAAAAATACAAAATTATAAATGGAAATTAATAGAGGTACTTATCCCACGGAATCAGCTCTTTTTTAGTTTTCCACTGAGCTCCGCTTGCTTTGCTTAGAAGTCTTTAGCGTCCTCCATTCTTTAAGATCTTTAAGATTGATAGCTTTCCTCAGTGCAGATCTCTATTTAAAACTTCAGACCACATGGTCCGTGTGCAAAGTAGGCCAAAAACAAGCCTGGATCCAACTCCACTCCACCACCTCCGGCGAAGACAGGGCCAGCGGTTCTCTCTCACAAAGCCGCACATGAACAAGGCCCACGCTGTCCCCGCACGGTCTAACGGGTCGGCATGAGAGAGTGTACCGAATCTCGGCACAACCTCCACCACCGCCTCAGGACCGCCAAATTAGCAGAGCAGCAGGACCACAAGGAGGATCAAACCGGGCAGCGAGGTCACCTCAAAAGCACTGCAGCTGAGAAAATCGGACGCCTTTAATAAAGCTTGGCAGCTCGGACATCTCGGGCATCTCGGGCAGCTCGGGCGCTCGAACACCCGTACTCAGACGCTTGGATGTGATTCCTCCTCGGCCTCATTTCATCTCGCTGCCCCCATTCCGACAAACCGCACGCACAGCACGTCTAGCGTGCTACGTCATTGCTCCACCCCCCCACCAGCAACTTTTAATGATTTGTTTATTATGGTACTTACAAATAACATCTAGATGAATTAACTGTTTTACCATTAAACTCAACTGACATTTTGTGACTTGACTGCCTGACTCATTTTGCCATTTGCTAAGCCAACTGTATATTGTTTAGAAGGTCTAAGTTTAGCACCTAGATAGGCTAGATCATTAGTTATTTTGCAGACTTGATTTATATTAAGGTGTATTAACATTCTGAAATGTAAAAGTATGGGTTCCTCAACTACATGAATATATACTGTACAATTTAAAGGAAACATATAAAGCATTAATCCTGGTTGCGTATTTTGTGCCAGGAATCACAGATGTGCCTTGCTTCTGTGTAATAACAAACTACAAAACTCTACATTGTAAATGGCTGGAGTTTGTAAGCGGTGTAAGTACAGTGATATTGTTGATTTTTTTATACAGAAACCATATTATGACTATGCAAATTCTACATGTTTCAACTGTAAAACACCATCCTCTATTTGTCGAGCCATGCTCAGTACAACATCAACTAAAATTAGATAATTGAGAGGTAGTCATAAAGTCAGCCTGAATATATTATCACAAGTATATGTGGGATAATATTTGTTTTTAGAAAGGTTCTCTTGCATTGTAAACTCAGTCTCATTAGAGACCGCATTTAAAAGGCTTATAAAGTTACTCATTAATGTTATCTTGTTGTATCTCCACAGCTTTTTCATTAAAGAAAATTCAGCAGAAAGCATTTTCTCTTGATAGCAAGAACCAATTTGCAATAAATGTTCTGGAAACCACTAGGGAAACCATTACTGAAGTCTAATAAAAACAGACAAGCGTAACTTGTTCTATATTTTTGTTTCAATCACATACAGATGAGACCCCGCTCTCCACACCAACTGCTAGAGACAGCTATGAAAAACTCTCCCTTTCTGGACATGGACAACCCCTGCCTCCTGGCTTTCCATCACCTTTCCTATTTCCTGATGGTCTGTCTTCCATAGAGACGCTTCTCACCAACATTCAGGTAGGGCTATTAACATTGGAAACAAGAACAATTAAGATCGTATACAGCAAACAATGAAGAATCGAATTATTGTGATTCTTTGCATAGTTGTCCCTATTCAAGAATTTGCTGTCTAAGTTGGGAATATTTCTTGAAAATGTTCTATAATTTATTGCACCTTTTACTATCCAGTATATATAAATGATAAGGGAACATCCACATACATGATTTTTACGGTGCCAGGTGGTTTACCATTGTATATTGTGTGTGTTGTTATGAGAAGAATATAGCTAAAGTAATATGCATTTAACTGCATTAGTGTAACAACAACACTAAGAGGAAGTTCAACTGGGCCCTTATCCTCTTCGTGACTTAGCATGAGGGTGCAGTAAGCATTCAGGGACAGGCTGGTGGGGGGAGCAGGGGGACAATTGACCCCATGAGCTAGTCTAAAATTCTTCAAAAAAGACTAGTCCAGCTTGAATTAGCTTACTCATGGAGGCGGGAAGACAGTGGAATCAAGTAACTGATGTTACAAGACTCTACGGTAAAAGTGATTCTAAGGGCAAGGTAAAGGGGTTGGGGGGGAGTAAGTGAGACAGAGGGTAAGGGAGTTAGGGAGTGAGTATGTATATATGTATGCAATTTAGAGTGAATATGCATTTGCAAGTGTGTGTGTTAGCATGAGTGTGTATGTATAATTGCATATGTGTGAACATGATTGTGTATGTGTAATTGTGTGTGAGTGTGTATATGTGTTAGTGTGAATATGTGTGTACATTTGTGTAAGTGTGTGTTAGTGAGAGAGTGTGTATGTAAATATGTGTGCCAGTGCATATGTTAGCTACTAGTGGAGGAGAGAGAGCCAATGGGTCCACCTGGCTTTTTCTGCCTCATCGGCCAGAAGGTACCAGCCTTCTCTATATCTTCTTTCCCACCTACTCCCAGTTGATTTAATGTGTCTGATAGCCCTATTAACACATAAAGCTACTGCCCCACAGGATGAAGAGCTATTATTGCCTAACATGGAAGGTTCCCAGGAATTGGAACCACCAAGTTTTTTATGCTGTAAAATATCACACCACCCAACATACCACCATTACAAATGACACTTTTGTTTTTAAGTGGTTACAGATGTAGCTAATGGGCAAGGCTTCACCAAGACTTTTTGGGTGACTTTGCAAAATACTTACTATTAGTGTAAAAGAGTAAGTAATTTCAACGAAAAATAGCAGACTTCATTAAGAGATTTCATTGCGACAGACATTTCTGCTTTTTCTATGCACACGGAGTCACTTTTAAGGCTGTTTAAAATGTGGGGACATAAAAGGGGGACTGCTACATCTAAAATGTGAAGATCTGGAGGATGGCAGATATGGTATTAAAGTATACTCTATTTCAAATAACCAGCAGGCTTTGTAATATAGATCCAGCACAAAAAAATATATTTATTTTGAGAAATGAAACAATATCTAATTAGTCACATGTGTGCATCTATCTAAACAACAACAAATACCGTCTTCAACATATTGCATTATTCGCTGTGTTTTATCTGCTATTAATTTATGTGCTTTATTCAGCTTCTGATAATACAACCAATCAACACATTAAGTGCTGCCAGCATTGGCATCCTGCTTAAATAATCTCTATAGACATTGCACTGAGTACATCTTTCAAAGAAAAGTCAACAAGATCAATCAGAGCAGAAAATTAGAATTTAGTATCTTAGAATTAAAATAAAGCTAAACCAAAATTTTAATTGGGGTGATCTAAAGGGGCACTAGATGTAATGATCTCTTTCATTTGTTGCTAATTGTTTGTTGCTGATGAAGTAAAACAAAGCGAAGCATTGCTGAATAATGTAAATCAGCTTAAACATAAAGACATGCAATGTATGCTTTTGTATTTGAAAAGAGAAGCAGACATTTCTATGAATGCAATTTTTAAAATCTCTCCAACCCTTGACTAATTATTAGGCTATTTGATGTTACTGTAGAATGATTGAATTCATTATTTTGTTTTTAGCCTGAATATAAATATACGCAATTTTGGTATTTACAAATATAGAGCAATTTTGGAGTAAAGAAGTGCAAGTGGTGCAGCAGATAAAATGACTTTCAATATTTTGTCCCAGTAATTTCATAGCACTCTATACATTGCAATAGAACAATTAGGTAAAATCAATGAAACATTTACATCAGTCCATCATTTAGATCTGTGCCAATATATGGCTGTTTTTGACTATGTTTCCCACTGTTTTTGACTATATTTCCACTATATTTGTGGTTGCTATTGAATGACTCCACAATATATTTAAAGATTTGTTACTGAAATAGCTGCAGTATTGCATTTAGCTCATGGTCTTTATATGTTCTCCCTAATGCTCTGTTTAACCTGTTGATTCCTAATCACAGGTAGATGAGTCTGTCCCAGCCCGTGCCCTGGTTCTTTATTATTAACTTGGCAAATCACTATTATAAAATGAACTCATGTTTAATTGTAGCAGTTTATAACTCTTAGTCTTCTGATTAATAGAATCTGTTCACCTAAATCAGGGGCTTCTATCAGGGGAGAGAAGGCACCTCTTTGTCCCAAGAGGAAGTACGGCCAAGTGGCCCAGGCCCCCACCACTCTATATCACTCCTTCCCCTTATATTCTGCATACTGACTTTGGTTGTAGATTGTGGACCAGCCCATGGTGGCAATTGCCTCCTTGTTCCATGGGCCACCCACCCTAACCCTAACTGTCAAGAGAGAAAATGTATGTCCACTCTATGCTAAATTATGCCTTCTTAACTTAAATAAAGCCTAGATAAAGTCATCTCCTGTTCATTATCCAGGAAACATATTTATGCTTAGACCCTTTTAGAAATAGAATAATCTTGAAGCATCTCTGGGTCCCAGACAAATATTTTAACAACAGGCATGTTCCTCACTATTTTCAACAAGTAAAGCAGGCAAAATAACATAATAACAATAATAATGTTAACTAAATATTGCGAACTCATTTAACTGGCACCTGCCGGTCTATCATTTCTAGCAATGACTAGATGGTGTGGCTCCCTTCTGAAGGCGAGTACATAACAAATCACTAAACTAAATAAAATGTCCCTTGTAGTGTGTGTGGAAAATACACTATGATCTGACAAGTGATATGAATTGCTATGTATCTTTACTAATAATATTCATTTGGCTTCCTTTGTAGGGTTTATTAAAGGTTGCCATCGATAATGCAAGAGCTCAAGAGAAACAGGTGCAAATGGAGAAGACTGAGCTAAAGATGGAACTGTTCAGGGAACGAGAACTGAGGGAAACCCTAGAAAAACAATTTGCAGTAGAACAAAAGAACAGAGGTATTACAACAACATCATCGATACCCAAGCATGCTTGACGTGTTTGTTGTATTGGTTGTGATATAGGTGTTTCCTACTGTATAGTAGAATTGTCCACTCTTCATGATCACAAACACACTATACTTTCAAGGCAAGTTGTTCGGTTCATCCAAACAGTTAATGTTATACTGACAATACTAAACAGGTTATCTTATACTTACAAGGTTCATTTTTTTTAAGCTTTACGTGTACCTATCATATGCTCTAATTTAAGAGAACCATCTCTCATGGTCCAAAAACTGTATAACATAAACTGTATTCCACAAGTGGAAAATTGGGAATCTGTGTTGTTATCACCGTAAAGACTTTTTCAAGGATACAGATTGCTTTTTCTGTGTTTGTGATTTTTTATATTTCTCATAGCATTATCCCGTAACTTTAATATAGTTAGTTATGAAACCCTATTTATAGATTTAATAACCTTATATTATTATCTTGTATATGTAGGAGTATGTATTTTGCTTTAATGAAATCCCTACTCCTCTTATTTGATAACCAATTTGACTTTAGCATTACAAATGTTGTGAACATCTGGTCCTTCTGACTGCAATAAGTATGATCTGTAGATGTTCAATGATGCTAAAAATACACTTGGCACTTTTTGGAACTGTGAAGCACTTTGCTTTACGAATCAAAAGAAATATTTTCATGTGTTATTAAGTACAGGTCAAAGATTTGCTTTTGCAACTAGTGTATTCTGAGAAACAACAAATCATAACAACAAAACTGGAATTTCCTGTTTTAGCAATAATTCAGAAACGACTTAAGAAAGAGAAGAAAGCTAAGAGGAAATTACAGGAAGCCCTAGAATTTGAAACCAAGAGAAGAGAGCAAGCTGAACAAGCACTGAAGCAAGCGGCATCCTCAGAAGGCATCAGAGTCCTGAATGGTATGGCTTTGAATTACTGAATCCACAGATAAAGGGTTTATATAAGGTCTACTTTATACAAATTACTACTGACATCACCTTCAGTTGGTGAGCTGTAGGAACCTCCCGCCAACTTTTAAACATTCAACATTTGTTTATTAAAACTACATTAGAGGGATTTTTTGGAGATATGTAGCATAAAAAATTAACCTGATATAAGGTAAAGTTTGGAGCTTAATGTGGCAGATTTAGCATATCTAGTCGGTTTCCCTTGCCAATTTTCACCAACCATTACTAAGGCTGCCTGAACCATCAGCAACAATCAGCATCTTAGCAACAGGAGACAGATAACTCAATTGGAAAGAATAATTAGGTCCAAAGAATATGAAGTTAACATGGTTGGTGTTTAACCCAAATACTGTATATTGCTTATTTTAATCAGCAAAGGTCATTAAAATACCATTTTATTTAGTTTACTGAACTGTAAAATGTGGGATCTGGGAAAAGACAGAAATAACAGTAACAGGGGAGACAGACCCAAGGAACAACACAAATGCTTTTCACAGTGGGAGAATGCCATTATCCAGACAGATCTCCAAGGCTCATAATCAGAACAGATTGTATGTAAAAATATGATGCTACTAGGAATAAGCTAAATAAGTACACGTACGTATATTTTATACATTAACAATATCCAAAATGAGAAATCAAAATAAAGTTTACGAATGCCACTATGGACATGTATAAAACTAAGACCTCAGGACAGCGATGTGCTAATAAACAAGCAAAATAAAATGTACTTATGCCTAAAAGTAGCACACGCACATCCCTTCCATTGTCATATGTGTTTGAATATTTGAATATCTGTTATGATTCTATAAAGGGTTTTATTGTTAAATAGAATTGAGCTTCTATCAGCATGGTCTATACTAAGCAATTAGTTCCAGAGGAATTGGCCCTTTTCTTCCTAATTGTATCTCCCAAATACTGCTTCTCCCAGAAAAGTGAAAATAAGTTAATAGCTAGAGCTAGAAGTCAAGTATATTTAGCTTTCTTTTTTACTTTGTTTACTTTTAGAATCTTTGACCCCAGAGATGGAATCAGAACGCAACGGGGGCAGAACAGATGCTGAAAGGACAATACAAGGTAGGATATGCAAAGCCTATAAATCTAGATGTTTGCATGTAAGTGTTCTCTTGTTATAGCATGCTATTCAACCATGCAGCTTGCCATCTGGCTGAAATGAATACAAGTGCAAGCAAGGTCAGGATCGTACTGTTGTTAATTACTAGAGTAAATTAAATTTAGCCAGTTTAAAATAATAGGTTATTGATCCGTTTGCATTTTTAATGATATTCAATATTTAACTTAAAATCTGTTACAATGTATGTTGTACAGTTAGTGAATTTCTTTTCACAATATATTTAGATTAAGTTTAGACAAACTTTCTATGAATAATATAGCTCTAAATTAGAATGTTATAACCATCACATTGGTTTTTTTTCCCCTATAATATATTGGAATTTTAGTAATTAGTGTGGGTCATGGAAAAAAAGAAATAAAACTACCCAATTTTTATTTACATTGGGAAAAAATGATTTGGCCTATTGACAAAACTCTGAATACATCAATAGTGATATTTACCAAGAGTTGTGCATCACATAACATTACAAATGGCCAAAGCAGGACACCTTCATTGGTAGACTTGGTTTAGAAGCGGGCTGTGGCCAGGACCATTCACCTACCTTATCATCACACCAATTCACAATGTATTGAAAGAGAACATAGCATATGGTGTCTTGCGTCAATACTTGTAGGGTGTGCATGTAGAAGCTTGATCGATTTCACACCGCAGTGGGCCAATCAGGGTTGGTCCTTGATCCCTTACTGACTAATCGGTGGCTAAGTAAATGCAGGCCAGTGGGGTGGCTAAGCTAATATACCTGTAGTGAAAGTAATTACTAACTCTAACTCTGCTTCCACGGTATTAAAAATGCACTTGTATGATAGCAGTGAAGCTTGAATCAAGTTTCCATTATTATCCTAAAGGGTCCCTATGGCATTTTCATGTCATGGTGCATTTATGTATGGCACAAAGTAGAAGATGTTGAATTCCTTGCATTATTTGCTTGGATACTGTATATAACGTCAATATATGTTCTAAAAACATAAATTGGATTTAATATTTTTTAATTTAATGATGAATAATGACAGTCATGCAATGCTTTACTAATATAGGGCATTTTGTCCTGTTGCAATCCATAGTTTAATTGAAACCAATTATGTGCTGAAATGATTTTATTAATTTTATAATTAATAGTAAAAGTAATTACAATTAATCTTATTTTCATAAATATTTATTTTGCTTATATTAGCAAATTGATAGTGTCTCAAACTGACTTTAACAAGATAACGTTTGCTGGCAAGGGTTTTTTTCTGTGGATTCTCACTTCAAAATAAATGCAAAAAAAAGGACATTTTGACTTTTGTAAGATCGATCTATGGAATAGGGCATTAATAACTTCCTTCGAAAGGTCTTTCTCTCTTACTATATAATTATTTAACTATATAACCTTTCCTCATGCATTTTAATGTGATAGCCAAGAATACATTATGTTTAAATCTTTATTTCAGATAATGTAAGGTACTAGTCATAACATTTCGCTTGAGTTCAAAAAAGGAACCATATTTTCCTTAATCAGACTGCCCCTCCTAAATATATCTCTAGCCGGGGGAAGAGACCTTAAGCTTATTTCTTAAGGATATGCTAAATCCCATAAAGAGTGTCACTTTGGATATGTTTGAATATAAGGGTACACTTAGGGCCAACACATATTATATATGTACTATATACCATACTAATAGTATACCAATAAGTTAGATGACATTCTCATCTTCAAAAGCCATTCATTTCAAAAAGCCCCCATATAAGGTGAGAAGCTAATGAAACGTCCTGGCACATTAATGCCAGCGGTCAATAAATACAGTATGTGTGCCTGCTTTCGGGATAAACGTGGCTGCGTATTACACTCTTAAACTTGGGCGGCCCACGGTAGTGGATCTGATCCAATCCACTGTGTATGTAAACCCTGGCTAAAACAATAGTACTTAGGGAGTACTTAGTGAGTAAAACATCATGAAGAACACTTGCTAAAACTGGAAAGTGTACTATTCAATAGACCAGTAAAGCTGCTTTTCTATCACGCTCACCTATTGCCTTTATGGGCATAGCTTCTGAAATACAGTCTTCTACGAGATTACCTAAAATAACATAAAATATACATTGCGTGGAATACCTTTGTTAGGTCCAGGATTCAGATATAATAGAACCAAGTTTTTTTTTTTCTTCTTCTTCAGATGTTCAAACTATATTAATGAGAACATCATTTTAGAGAACTAATTATTTCTATTTGTCTTGTGTCACACTTTCTAATTCCCCTATATTAGAACAGCCAAAGCAAATTAATTGCTTTTGCAACAGTTGAATCTCTGCCAAGAATGAGCTCACGTTCCTCACTAGTTTACTTCCGTCTAGGACTTCATTGTGTTAAACATTTCTCTTGGTACAGAACGTAGTCCTGAGAATACCTTTTTACAGTTTTTTTTTTTTGCTTGCTGCTCACTTGATGAAATTTATACGTTTAAGTGACCCACTAGGAAAGCTAAAGTTCTTAGCAGCAAGATTATACATCAAAACAGTTAAAGTGAAATTAAAATTAAATGAATGAATCTCACTGAAGCAAAAAAAGCAGTAATTAATGGTTCCCTTAATTGTCTTCATAAAATATTTGCATGGGTCTAATTTGCATAATTTGCATGTATTAATTAATCTTTCAAAGGAATTTTGTGCTGAGAGAAGCCAAAAAATCTCTTTGTTTTATTTAACATCTAATGAAATATTTATCTTCTTTAATGAACTTCTCATCTTCATTAAAATAAAAATTGTGCAACTTTGTGTGTTTTAAATGTTTTTATAATTGAAGCCTTCAAAAATGCTCTTTAGGCTTGGAATGTCTACAGAATAAACATATTATCTCGCTTTCTGCATCATTTCATTCCAACTTACAATATCAACAACTGAAAATATATAACTGTGAAAGAGGCCTTTTTTGTTCTTTATGTAATTTAATATTTCAGATGGTCTTGCGCGTTCCAGATGTTTTGTAGAGAGTAAATAGCGTGTTCAAGCTCAAGTTGAACGGATAATTTTGTTTATCCAACAAGTACATATTTTTTCTATTTTAAAATGGCTTAATTTGGGGTTTATTATACAATGGAATGACTCTAGTTATTTGTTTCTTTATGTTTTAAGATTATGGATGTTAGAATATTGTGTACGAGTCAGCGATGCAGTTTTTTCCTTGCTTTCTTAGAAAATTAATCTCTAATTGATTAACTAGAGTATGAAGCAGTACAAAACATAAAAGGATTATTTCGTGTACAAAATGGCATAGTTCCTACCTCACTCCTAGCCCTTAAAACGTCTTTTCTTATTTTTATGCATTTGAAACATATTTAATTGTGTGTTACATTATTTCAGCAGGTTACGATACAAACCCACATGCAACACACTGGGCTAGATTGAATGCCACAGATAAATCTGTCACTTGTAACTTAGTACCAACTTGCTCATAGATTGCGATGGATGAAAATGAGATAAAACAGTGATAATGTTTTTTTAGTCACACTATATCTGGCCCAGTGTATCTTTGATGTTTCATTTACAATTCAAATTGCAATACTAATCAATAATGTCTTAAAAACCCATCCCAGCCTTTTCTCATTGTTTTACAGTATACAGAGGGAATAAAGTAAGCCATTTAAAATAAAATAGTAAACACTATCATCTTGTATTTGGGTGTATGGCCTGAGCTTTAGCATTGTAGCTTCCCCCTACACTGGCTTCTAATACACAAACACTTGTAGCTCTGGAAGTTGCCTAGGGGTGCACAGCGCGACAATGGTGTTCTCATTTTTGGTGTCACAAATCCAGGTTAGCCACCAAGGCAAGCCAGCATATCTGACGACTTTCCAAGTTTGACCCAGAGTCTCCAGGTGAAGGCCTGCTCCCCTAGGTCTTCATTCAGTTTCTTTATTTCCACCAGACAGGGACCATAGCCCACCCCCACCCACTAAAAGCTTTCTAGGACTTACTGAAAGTTGGTCCTACATGCAAATAACCCTACTGATGCTACTGCCAGAGTGAGAACTCTGGGTAGCCTACAATGGGAATTTCCCAGGGATGCAGACCATCAATCAGGCTAAAGTTTTACCTATTTTGCCTTGGATTTACCAGAGTTACACTAAGGTTGTAGACGGGGCCTAACTGTTGCAAAGGGCTTAGCTAATTGTATCCTTTTGCTCCTGGCTGATTGCTACTCTTTACAGAACTCCACAGTGCTTGGTAGAGTAGACAGGCTGGAAATATATGTCTTCACACACTGTTAATCTGCAGAATATTACAATTACCGAATGTCACAAGTGACAATGAACATCAAAGTTGATTTGTAACTGATATAAAGCAGTCTTTATGCAGTGCATGAAGATCTATTATTAGCATTCCCAAATGTATATTTATGTAAAAGTTGATTTAGTTTGCACCTACAGCTACAACGTTTAACCTGTCTAAACATCCAGTGGACTTTTCATTCTTTTTTTGTGAAGAGAATATAATAATAATAATAATAATAATAATAATAATAATAAATCAGCAAAATAAATAATAAAACAAAGGCATCCTAGTTATTAAATGAACAGGGTATTTCTTAAACTTATTTCTTAAACTTATTTTCTCATATGATCACTCTGCTGCCACCTGCTGGCGAGCATGCGTCAATATACTCTGTTCATTAAAACACACCACATGGAATGTTTAAATGCAGGCAAATTGTTCTTTGTTGAAATAAAGTAATTATTTATTTTGAACTAAATTAACAAGGTGGCTCCCCTAATTCATGTATCACTGATCACTTCCTATAAAGGTTTTTAAACAATATTCAATAACAATATATGTTCATAACATAGCCTCAATTACATGTTTCAGGTGCAATATAAAGAAGATTGTCAGCAATGACAATGTGCAGAAACATCAAAATTGGTGCCTCCCTTTATCCGCTGAAAATTATTACAGTTTAACAGGGCACTAGAATTAGAAAAAATTAAATAAAATAATTATAATATTGATAGGAACAATGTAAAGTACAAATGTAGAGTACATTTGGATGGGTATTTCCTTGTTGCATAAGACAATGAAAAAAAACTGTTACTTAAACTGTTGTTCCTTTTTTCCAGATGGAAGACTTTATTTAAAAACTAGTGTTATGTATTGAAGATAAACAGAAGACACGGATTCATTGGGAAAAAATGGAGGTTTTATAAGATACATTATTTTGAGCACCAGTGTTCTTTAAGTATATCGCATTGTTAACCTGGTCAATCTTCAACTATTATGAAAGAGACTTTGAGACGTTTTCCAACTCAGTTAGTAGCAAATCTTGTATATTATTTGAGATGCTACTGAAAACTTGTATAAACACTCCTTGACAAACAAGGGCCACAGTACTTTTTTTAAAGAAAGACTTTCTCGTCAAAATCTCTCAGTCTGAGCACATCCAAACCTCCCAGCTGTGGTCACTTCAGCATTTGAACTGTTTTATTACACCTAAACCAGCAGAGGAACTTAGAAAGGAAGCCGACACAAAAAGGACCTAAGAATTCCTTAAAAGACACTGCAACGAAAATGAAAATCACCACAATTTGGGGGAAGCGGTTTTTAAATGTGAACAATATTTTCTTTTTAAGATAACAATTTTAAGCAACTATGGAAAACATGTACCTGCTCTTGGATATTGAACTACTGTATTCTCAAGAAATACTGAATACTCTGCTGAATGTAAAAGCAACTACTTTTTTGTTTGTTTTAATCTTGAACACCTCCTCTAACAGCCAGATAATTAAATATGATTTTCATGGAGTACTGTGGAGTTCAGGAATAATAAAAAAAAAAATGCTTAGTTTATGGGAAAAGTGTTAGCCACATGTACATAGACACAGTCACCCAAGGAAGGTATTATGTACGCTGTAGATTATTAGAGTTTAGGAAGACAATTTTAGACAATGTTTTGTCATTTTATTGGTTCTGAAAAGCCTTTATAGTTTTAACGCATGCAGGCATGTAAATATTTGTCCAAGTCACAGTATTAATTAATACGATTTTAAGAACCTGGTGGCAAGAATGAGTCATGTCAGCCACTTTTATTTGTATATGACGTCTTTTATGCCCTGAATTGTCACGAGTAGGAATAGTGTGTGGCTGATCAGATGAGGCACCAGAAATATTTTTATAAAATCTTGTCAATTTTAAGCGAAAATTCTTTAAAAAAACAAATGAAAACGAAACCTAAAATACATGTAATGTACCCCTCCAGTGATACAGCGTATTGAATTTAAAAAAAATCCTACTTGTTTCACCACTGTATTGTATGATCACTGCCCGTCCTCTAATTGTAACTGTATGTTGTAGAGTGAAAGGGGATTGAATTTCTGTTTTGATCTCATCATGGAAACAACAATATATGTTTAACCTTCAGTAACTGGAAATAAAACATAAGGTTCAGAAACAAGGTTTTCAATTCATTTTGTACTTCCGGTATACCCCCTCTAAAGACTGAATTCATAAATTAGTTCTAGAACGTGTAAAAAATTGGTTTCTACGCATATCTAGTTTTATGCACATAAAATGTAATTTATTTTGTTATAACACATCAAAGGTTGTTTTTACTGTCAAATTTAAAATGTTATTCCTGTAAAGTTTCATTTCTATGTGATTAGGGTAGTATTGTTTGTCTCTTATTAAACCACTGTAACTTGTTAAGTCTTCCTTATTCTACTGGGACATAAATTTTCTGTGCAAAAACCTGGACTATACATTTCGATCAACCATTGTAATTTTTCAATAAAATGATGTATATACAATTTCACATTCTTTTTTTATGATACCAAGCAATATTTTTTTTTTCAATAAAATATTGTTAATACTTTGTGATATTTTTTTTAAAAGCTTCAAAATTCTTGAAATTTGGATTTTTGTGCCAGATCACAAGGAATGCTTTGTACTTTTTTGTCACGTGCAATCTTGATGGGATAAAACAAACAATCCTAAACCACTAACCTTGATTCATAGGTAATCTAACAAAATGTTCCGATATATCAGTTTAATGATTTTTGCCACATTATATTCAGCATTCTCCGAAAACATTTTATATTAGGGTGTTCAGTCAATGACACCATGTGTGCTTGCCAAGCATTAAAAATAAAAAAAAAAACTTAAGAGGAATTAGTGATAGAGAGAGGGGTTTAAGGAAAAATATTAAGGTAAAATAATCCAGAATGAAGTGTTTAGTGACAGCGAAAGGGGTAAAGGATTAAGGTACAGAGGGAGGATAGAGGGTTAATGAGTAAAGATAGGTATATAAGGAATATTGGTCCACTATACAGATTTCTCTTTGGAGTTGATATAGGTAAAGATTGAAAATAATGCCATTGAAACAATAAAGGAAGATAAGGAGGGGGAACTAATAAAAGGAAGTTGCAGAACTTGAATTTTATATTGACTGGTGTTAAGCCAAGCTATTAAAACTAACATTAATAGCTGCCAGGAACTGTACGGATGTGCAAATCTTGTAATTGAACTTGTACCTGCTAAAAGTTCATCCAGAAGATGGTCTGTCCACCTTAAAAAACAAAACAATGTAACTTCTTTAAAAAGTGTCAATATTTTGGGGGTTAAGGGGAAGTCTGTCGTAAATCTGTTGCTAAACAATGCCTTGCATGATCCTCAACCGGCCTATGTCTTGCTTAAGGCTACCCGAGGATCATAGCAGTTGAAGTTGAAAAACTGGAATTTATTTATTGACAACCTCCCTGAAAAAAAAAATGTTGTTGAAATGATGTACAGATGAAATTTGTGTGCTATCATTTGTGCGCTACCACAGCAGTAAAATATTATATAATAAAAAAAATGGTTTAACAATGTAAAAGTGTTGAATTTATGTCTTCTGATCTCTTTTCACAGTTCCCTTTTTTTAATTATGCACAGCAGTAAGGTTGAAAAAATAGCATGTTTTTCTCGAACTGTACATAGTATATCTATTTTTATGAAAGCTGGTCTGTTATTTAAAAAATGAAAAATATTTACTGACAAATAGTAATAGAGGAAGGTGCTGAATGAAATAATTAGCATGACTTTTTTTATCTATTATAATTAAAATTAGTAAATACTTAAACAAAAAAAGAAGGTTTTTTCTATTTTCCTTAAAGTATGTACAACAGTTTAATATATATATATATATATATATATATATATATATATATATATATATATATATATATATACATACAGTACTGGTGCAAAAACTTTAGGCATTAAACAAAATACAAAGTGAATAAACAGAATACAAATCTTAATCACATCAATATTTGGTGTGAGCATCAATTCTTCTGGGTACACTTGAAGAGGGATTTTGTAGGAATATAGTTAGGTGAATGATTAAAGAATTATATCAAACAGGTGCTAATGCTCATCAATTTAATATGTAGGTAGAAACAAAATCATTAACTGAAACAGAGACAGCTGTTTATGAGGAATAAACCTGGGTGAGGACCAGCCAATCTCACTAACAAGGTGAAGTTGCTCAAGACATAATCATACACCACAGCGAGAATTTGCCAACTTTGTTAATTTGTACAAATGTCCAAAAATGAGGAAGGGTTCGGAACAAAACAATGAAAACAAAGCTATAAACTTCTGTTTAATTTTGTTTTGTTTGCCGCACTCACTCTCTGTCATCTTCTTTAACGGTCTCTCACTTTCTCACACTCTCCGTCATGCTCTCTGTTAAACCCTGTCTCAATGTCTCCCTAACATCTCTGTTTCCTTCTCTAGAGCTCTGCTTCTTGTTCTCCACTTCTTCTCCTTTTTCAAGTTCTCTGCATTTTTATTCTTCTTTTATCTCTGATGATCCTCCTCTCCTGGTGATCAGCCTCATTACCTCGGCCTCATGGGCCACTTTCACATTAGGGGAAGCCTCTGCCAGCACCATGGGGACAACCTCTGCTTGAATTGAAGGAATGAGGGAGGAGTTGCCCATGTGGTGTGTGCCCTTATGCGGAAGTGCTCCAGGAGAACAGAATAATGCAGTGTGGTGAATAATGCTGATTCTTCATGGCAATGCTAACGAAGTCTGTTCTTCCATAGACTTTCAATAGTCAGGGTGTCTGGGTCTGCGTTTACACTGCAAGATAAATTATGTAACTTAAATTATTTAAGAAATGAAGCTAATTACTAATTTGCAATATTTTTATTTGCATTATTTTCTTTGTAGTTCATAGAGTTTTATTGTTTTAATAAAGAAAAGAGGAACAAAACATTATTAATGATGAATGATATATATATATATATATATATATATAAATGTAATAATCATGTTTGACTTAAAATGCTAAACATTTAAAATGCATACAATTTTTTTTAAAAAAATGATGTATAAATTGGTAACATTTCTTTTGTAGTCTGGCAGGCTAGTTAGAGATAGCAACGTTTGCTTGTGTTTAATTTGCTTTTTTTTCTTTTCAACAATCTTCTAATAAAACTGTCTGAAATCTCCATGTAACCTTATTTATAGCATTTTCTCATTACCTCCCTGGAAATGTATAACATTACAGGAATATTTACTTTCTAATGGGAGGCATCTAAAAAAACATATGTCAGCTTTTTGTGATACCAGGAGAACAATGCTGAGTGATTTTGTTTAACATGCAACTGCGTCTATCTCTAATATGAATTACAAGGGTAGGAAAAAACATCATAAAATCACACTCTGGTTATTGTTTAACAAGCACATTTCCCATGTTTTGTTTAATGCTAGCTAAGCAAAGTGACCCTATCTACATGATTTATTTAAGTACATTTCTTAGTTTATGAAGTTGTTATTTGAATATTTCCCCTGTACAACTTTACAATGAAATATTCCCAGGATTCCTATTTCACAAAGCTTTTGTGCTGAATAATGTAGAGGGAGGGGATATATTAAAAAACAATTCTCATTATCATTGGAGAACATGTGTGGCAGCTGTAGATCTTTCAACTCGAGCTAAGTATAGTCATACAGAGATTATGGGAGATATGTACAGCAAACTCCTATCTCAAACCACACTGTCAAATAAACCGGCAGAGAAAGAAAATGGTACCTAGTATGTACAATGGATTTGGTTGGGTCCTTTATATGAAGGCCTGAACTGGCAATCTGACAGTATAGCGAAGGGCCAGCCCCTGGAAATGCCCGGCCGCACTCTACTTTAGCATAACAAATGTAATGTGTACCACACATATCCAGTCATGAAGGGGCATCTGGCCTTAAAGTGCCCTCATCCCCAGCCCAGCTTTGTCTATATGTATATGGTGTGTACCTGTGCTTACAGGAATGATGTTTTTCAATAACTTAAAAAAATATGTTGTTTTTTTAAAATCAGCATTGTTGGATGAGACAGATGAATAGCTTCCATACTAAGGCCAGTAGGAAAACTAATGTCCCAAAGATTATTAAAAGATGCTTATATCTGAACCACATTATTTTAATGATTCTGTAAACCATGACATATTTTACTACCCTCCTTCATACTTTGTCCAAAACATTTTTATCTCAGTATCAGACCTCTGGCAATCCAGGTGGTGCAATGGCCCAGTCAAAGTCCATACCTCAACTGGATTGAAATGCTGTTACAGGACCTTAAGAGAGCTGTGCATCAACCTCAAAATGCCTGAAAACCTCAATGAGTTGAAGCAACGTTGTAAAGAAGAGTGAGCCAAAATTCCTCCACAATGATGTGAGAGACTGATAAAGTTATACAGAAAATGATTACTTCAGGTAATTGTTGTTAAAGGTTCTACCAGCTATTGAATCATAAGGTGTACTTAGTTTTCGCACATGGCTTCTCCATTTTGGCTTGATTTTTGTTGAATAGATCTTGACATGATGTAATATGTGTTGTGCATCTGAGGTTTTATTTACCTAATTTATAGACCTGCTAAGGAACAGATGATTGTTATCCTGTCTTAATATGTGAAACCATGGAATTCAAAGTAGGTGTACATTCTTTTTCACAATATATATAAAGAACTTCACACTGCATTTACACATTGACAATATCCTTTCTGTGCTCTCTTTATGACCTTTCTATGCAGCCACATTTGTTTTGTGTGATTTGGACAGGACAATGTGCACAGAGTTTGTTTTGGGTCACCATATTAATGGTCTATTTTGTTATGCTTGCTCACAAACATAATTTGAAGCACTCTCTTGCCACCATGTCCTTTGGTGATCAACAATCTGAGCACCAAGCTTTACTGACCATTATTTGAAACAATATTGGGGAATTAACTGTGCAACTATTGTTACATGTGAAATTATATAATCTCTTCATTTTTTCACCTCATTTCTTTTAGTCAGAGAGGATAACTAATGCAAACAAAAATGTGTTTGACATTTTCAACACTGAGATTTTAAGAGATCAGAGTTATTTCTTGCATAGTGGTGAAGAAATATGACATATTTCTGAATGTCAAAATGTATTCTTGTAGTAAATAAAAATAAATTATGTATACATTACACATCATTGTGAAATGTCATCTCTGTTCTTCATTCTCGGTAAACATATACATAGATTACAAAAAGCTGATGCAGTTAAAATAATATAGCTTAGTACAAATAATGAGTCCATTTCCAATATATAAAAACAAAATTTATTTGAGACTGCTACATTCCTTTCTTCCCTTTCATTAGGTATCAATATACAGTATATATAAGGTGCTACTACCGCCGACTATATAGAAATCCATATGTCTTTTTTTTCTTAAAAAATTTAAAAAAAAACTTTTTATTGTTATAAATTTAAATATTTCTTCGATGTTTCGAGTCACATCCAGACCCTTGGTCAAGAATATATATATATATTTATCTGTTATCCCGCATCATTCACAGTATTCATTTTGCAAACTACCCTATATGTTATTTATTTATTTGTTTTGGAAAATGTGTACCGAAAAGATGAAACAGATTCTTAAGATAAAATATGTTCTGTTTGTTGCAGCCTACAGCCTCTGTTAACATTATTATATGTCATGAGCATTATGTCAAAAATGTAATTATAGGTTTCTCCTAACTTTCCATTAAGTTTGATTAGATATAGGATGGGGAATTTCACCTGAGCCAGTAACTATGCATATAACTAACCTCTCACAGAAAAATAACTTTCCCTGGGTTGACACATCATAATGTGTAGCTAATGTTGAAAGCTTTTATATATGTAATTGCAACCCATCAACAAATAACCTACTCCCATACTTAACAACTCTCTTGGTTTGCCCTGTAAACATGACAGCCAATGTATCTTTTGGGCAATTGTCTCCCAGGCCAGTCCAATATCCTTCAAACAGGGCCAGTCGAACTTGCAGAGGAAGGAATTTTGTGAGATCATGTAACGCCATGTTACGTGACATTGCAGTAAAAGAGTTGCTGTTTGCAAAGTGTGTTATTAAAAGAAAACTATTAAACAAGGGGTAGTGAGGAGGTAACAGAGTGAATGAATGAGTGAGTGAGTGAGTGAGTGAGTATGTGAGTATATAGGGATGTACGATAAAGTGTGTATGTAAAAGTGTGTGTTAGCATGAGTATATATGTTTAAGTGAGTGTTCGCATGTATGTATTATTGTGACAGTGTGCATGTGTATGTTAGCGGGAGTGTGTATGAGTGTGTGTGTTAGTGTGTTACCAAGAGTAATTGTGTGTTGGTATGGGTGTGTAACTGAGTGTTTTGTGTGTCTGTGTGAGACTGTGTGTAAATATCTTTGTCGGTGCACATGACAGTCACTTGGGGGCCAGTAGGACAATTTGGCTTTACCTACTACCTGTATCAGAAGGTGCCAACCCTCCCCTGTGTTTAGTGCTGTTCACTCCCTGCCTAGTTCTGGGCCCTTTAACTGTTGGCCTGCCCATGAAACTTGACACGTCACTTGACATTGCTTGTGGTAACATGATGACTTGCTGAAGTTCGAGGTGTTACAGGAAAATAGTGTGTGCATTTTGAAGTAAAGGTTAGGAGTTACACCTCCAAGTGATCAGAGGGAAAAAGGGGATCAGGAGGAAAGGAAAACAACTTTTGACAAAAAAGAAACAATGTCCAAAACAATGTATACAGTAAAAGATGCATATTAAGACAACAGATTAATGAATACATTAATATTTTTTTTTCTTGCAGGTCTGGTAAAATAGTCCAAATGTAATTGAATACATTTTCTATCTTACAAGGAGTATGTGGCATGCAATAGTTTGAGATGTTATCGGAAAAGCTTTACTATCTTGCAAGAAACTTGTGACATGATGGTGGAAGCTTGAGATATTTGCAGATCTTTTGCACACGCATGTAACAAAAACACCTGGGGAACTGTCACTATATAAAGACTGACGTAAGAATGTGTGGGTAATCTTCCCTTTAAAAAGTTATTGGTTTCATAGTTCCTAAAACAGAAATGGCGTCATTGCTGAAATCCAAAACAGAAACCACTTACACTGACAGAGAGGTCCATCAGACTACTCTACTTTGTGTTTTTTGCTTGAAACGTACGTTACACTTTTCCACTTCATTGTTAGAATAAAACAGCTGTATCAAAAGTAGAATGAGCTATAGATAGCTTAAGTACGTAAACTGAAATTGATTTGAAATGTGTACCTTATTAGAGCAAAAAATCAAGAGAAGTAGAATCAATGTTGAAACAAAAATTTGTCTTGTAAGCAATCTTGAGTGAAATGTGTTGACACAGCTTCACATTCTGTAGCCCCATTTTGCATGCTTTTTAAAGTGCAGTCATCTCGATCCCGGAGAAATGAATAATTGACTGATCACTGCATAATTCAACATACTCTTGTAAAAATTCAAGGTCTGGCAAATTTGAAGCTTTTCTTCTTTATTGAGACTGAGGTTAAAGTTTCAATCAACCTTGAAGAAACACATTTAAATAACACAAGGGTGCATGATTTATTAAGAGGAATATTCTCATATTTTTTTTGCTTCTTCGCTATTAATCGTTTTGGATTTTTTTTTTTTTGGTGTTTATGGGATAGTTGTTTGCATATTATACACAAAGGTAATGTATACAAAAAAGACATATTTACATAGATTAAACAAAACATTTGCATTGTTATTTTGATAAATTTGATGTTGTTCTCATTAGTGTAAACCCAATCTTATTGCTACACAAATCTTTCAATTCATTAGCTTAACAAGCTTGCTGAGAAGCAGTTTTTTGTAAGTAGTTACTGGAGGAGCAAAGATAAAATGATACTTTTCATGTAAGTTTGAAAAATAGATTTCTGCATGGTTCAAATTAGGAAATCAGTATTGTTTTTAAAATTACCGTTTAACCACATAAAACCAGTATTTACAGAAGTTTTCTCAATTTCTATAGTAAAATATCTATTAATGCCTAATTTGGTATGACCTGACAAAGTTATAACTGAGACAAAATCTTTTTGGTGATTAAAGAATTATTTTTAGGAAGTTAGTGTACAATTAGTAGTACTAAAAGTGATGCCTTATAATGCTGTATTTAGCAACAATCTGTTTAGTAAGATCTGGCATCTGGGCTATACCCAATAAGAGATTAGCCTTATATTGACATTATTTGTGCATTGATTTAACTTAAAAGTTATGAGACATGAAAAAGAAGACTATGGTAGCTAATCAGTCTTGTCTATTTAGGAACTACATCAGATCTTTAGTGAGTCTACCTGAACTGAAGCTTTGCCACTAAGCACAATCATTCAATGGCCAGTGCACCAGTAAGATGCCTGGTGGACTGCCTTAAAATAATGTATGTAAGGCCTTTATATATAATTCTTTACTCCCTCTCTATAATGAGAACCCATTACCAAGATAACCTACAAACTAGGTTATTTAATATATATATATTAAATAAAGCATTTCAGCTGGAATGCACAGAATATTGGGATCAACAAGTGTTTAATACCTAAATGTGTCCAAATTAGCATTTGGTATAAGACCAATTAGAGAGTTACAGCATTATAATTTAATAAATATGTCATTAAAGGGTTAGTATTTAAATTGTCTCAGGGTCAGCACGGCCATGAAGTTCCCAGGCATGTAGATTAATATTTATTTCCACAACATTTTCAGAAGGCACATGGACCATACATATATTATTTGAAAGTTTAATAAGAAAAAATACTATAACTTTATGAGCCCAAGAGAAACGAGTTTTGATGCCTTTTATTGGGCCAACATGGAAAAATAAATAAGTTATAACCTTTGTTCTTCACATCTTCTTCCACCTAAAGTAGAAACCTATGAGGTCCCAAAATCTTAAATAATTTTACACCTTTTTTGTGTGTCAGCCCAATAAAAAAATCAACTTCAATTTTAATAAATTGCTAACCATTTTGTTAAAATAAACAACTGTACAAGTGTGGCCTTATTTATGTTATTGTTGTTGCACATAATAAATAATACCTGTGTTTATTTTCTCTCATATATCAAAAGCTAATACAGAAGACATAACTTTTGAAGTATATTTGAAGATTCATTTTAAGAATGTGTTAGTTACTTTTTTGACATTTGACTCACATTTATATATGGAAAAGCTTTTTGTGTGTATCCCATTTCTCAAGTAATGGCTAATAAAACTCATATATCTACACTACAATAAATAGTTTCAACCTAACATAAATAAAGCTTGTAGAATTATCCCAACTCTTTTGCATATCTTTTTGATTTATTATTTCTAAACATATATTATTTGGGAAACGAAGTTAAAATACATATTCTGTAGATAAATTACACTATATAAAAGTTGTTAAAGATCAAACTAGTGTCTTAAAGTTCTTGTATACTTAACAATCATTCACAAAGCAATATATGTAGCAAACTCTGCACACATGTGCCCTATTTGTGTTAGATATCTTTGACTTGCTGTGTAAAAATATTATAACAAAGAAGCAATTTTAAGTGATGTACCACCCAGTGGTCTGCTCCTACATTTAGGACAAGCACTAACAGTGCTAAAATATATAGTATCTCTTAAATGAAAAGAAATACGATTTTAAATGTTGTAAGGTGTAACAAATAGGATCAGATACAACCTGGAAATACTGTATATTAATAAAAAGATGAGCATTCCTGGGAACTCTCCGGATATGGCCCAGAGTCTCTGGGTCTCTCTCCTCATTATCTGGGGCAGGGGAGCAGCACTTTGTATACATGAGATTCTCCATATTTCCCCCCAGAGACTCATCACAACTCTGGGTCACTACAGACAATCTCTGGGTCACAGAAGTAGGCATTGCAGCATGCCAACTCCCTGCCTACTTCCCCTCCAACAATTCTGTGTGTCCCAAAACATCCGCCGGAGTGCCCACTTATGTCAGGGGTACCGCCCACTGATGTCAGCGGTACCCCACACTGACATCAGTGGAACCACCCAAACACAATTTTGTTTGCATTCACTCACTCTCTCTCACACGAAGAAAGAAGACACAAAGAGAAGCTGGCAAAGAAAGAAGACAGAAGAACAATAAGAAGCAAGAAAAGAAGCAGAGCTGTAGGAAAGGAGACAGGGTCACGGATGTTGCCACTTGAGAAGGTAGGGACACATTGAAAGAGAGCGTGAATGAGAGTGTGAGCGAACATGAGAGAGAGCATGAGTGAGAGTGTAAGAGAGCAGGGCAGAGTGAATCTGGGAGAGTGTTAACAAATGTAATTTTCGAATGGAAAAAGCCCTCCGAATATACTCAGGTATATAGAAAGATAGATAGATAGATAGATAGATATACATTAAGGCAGAGGTGTATAGGAGGTGTATACACTGTTGTTGTGGCGTGGAAAAGACTTTTCATCATATTATTAGTTGCATTATTTAAAAAAATAAATCCTAGTTTTAAGAATTTTAAGCAAACAAAATGTGTAGAAAGCATTACTAAGCCTGTCCATTGATACATTTGATTCCTTACTTCTTATTATAATTCGCTAGATTTAATGCTGGTGGTAACTCTATCCCAAATCATTGAAGTGAAATTCTCCCATAGACTGCAAAAGTAGAAACAAGTTAAACATTTATCTTGGTTAATAAAGCAGGACAACTACAGCTAGAATTATCTAAAGCACTGACTGCAGTCCATTGTCCTATTTCAAGTAGAAATAAATGGTCTTGTCCCAAACATAATGAAAAGATTTTGAAGCTTATAATAATAATCTAATGCAAACTACATAATTGTTGATATACATAGCCAAATGGCTGATGCTTGTCAGCCTAACAATAAGCAAAGTAGTAACATTAGTTCTGGCTGTTTCTTATGTCAACTCATCATATGAGTCAATGAGTAAACAAGGAGAGGGACAGCTATTGGTTTTCTAATCAATAATGAAACAAACGCATTTAATAGAAAAATTCATATAGGACTTTGTAAAGAATCATTACAATATGTCTTAAGGTCAATAGCATACATATATTAAGATGCCATTTTATTTGAGCTTTCTGTTCATTTTTAACATTTAAGCACAAAACTATTTCAAACAATACAGCATTGCCTATGGTCTAGGAAGATATCTGTGGGACATAGTTTCAGGGATATTAGTCCTTTACTGTATTTAAATTCATAATGATCATTAAAATGAGTTACCTCTCCTTCTTTTGTGTCATGCATAAACACAGAATGCAAGCAGTGTGGAAATAAATGGTTAGAGATGAAACATGCATTGTCAATTGCTGTGTCAGTTAAGATGTACTTTTCAGACATGTACCATATAAATAAGGTAAATCAATGAGGACCTATAACTTGTTTTAATATTGGAGTCATAAAACTCATGTGTGGAGGGCATTGAATATAGAGCGGAATAAATGTGTATTATATTGATCTTGCACTGAGCTACATCTTTAGTACTTGTAGATAAAACAAGAATATAGTAGGGAATGTAAGAGGGATTGCAGGGACTTAGGATAGTAGGTCAGTGCTCATATCTTCTCATGAATACTTAGAGTATTAAAGTGTGGAATCAGTGTTCCATTAGACAAAAATGAGTAATCCAGTCAAGTATCTCACTGGTGGATGGAAGTTGTTGACATTTCTACTTTATGACAAAGAACATTTCAGCTGCACTAAAGATGAAACTATGAAGTCGATGAATTGGTTTGGATGGGTATCCAGAGTCACCCTTAATAATGGCATTTCAGGTTATAGTGTTAGAAACTAGTTGTTCAGCCGAATCCCAAACATACAAACATGGCGGTGGCAAAGCGTATATACGAAGACGAAGACACACAACACGAAGAATCTTCATGTTCGTCTTCGTTTACTAATCTTCCTGGTCCCTTCCCCATCTAGCCTACCTTATCTACGCAGCATCGCAGGGGTTGGTTGATGCCAGAGGAGGCCCCTGCAGGCGAATAGAGTCGCTCGCACAGCCCTTAACCTCCTGAAGGTTTGCCGCCAGGAGTTAAAGGCAACTGCACTTAATTGGTTGATGGCAGAGGAGCTCCCTGCCTGCGACCAATAGAGTTGCTCGTACAGACCTTTAACTCTTGGAGTTGGGAGACCAATGGTCACGTTCCGCGTCATGAGTTAAAGGGCCGTGCGAGCAACTGTATTGGTCGCCTGCAGCCGCGACCAATAAAGTCGTTCTTACAGCCCTTTAACTCCTGACGGCAAACCTACGGATTTCCGCTCCCGTAACCCCTACGATGCTGCGTAGATAACAGGGAGACAGGCCATGTTGCCCGTCAGGAGTTAAAGGTCCGTGAAAGCGACCAATTGGTTGATGCCAGAGGCGGCCCCTGCAGGCAACCAATACAGTCGCTTGCATGTCCCTTTAACTCCTGGTGGCGGAACTTGACCTGAGGAGACCATGGTCTCCCCCCTCCAAGAGTTAAAGGTCCGTATGAGCGACTCTATTGGTCGTCCGTCTGGACCTTTAACCAGTAGTCTCCCCCAGCCAAGTTGCGGAAAATTTGTATTTCAATTTGGTCTCCCCGCTCCAGGAGATAAAGGTCTGTACGACCGACCAATAGGAGGTTAAAGGTCCGTGCGAGTGACTCTATTATTAATCAGCAGGGGCCTCCTTTGACAGCGGCACTTTATTGGTTGATGCCAGAATCACATCGCACCGACCTTTATCCATAAGAGCCCCAATATTGGTCGCCGGCAGGGGCCTCCTCTATTGGTTGATGACAGAGCAGGCCCCTGCCGGCGACCAATAGAGACGCTGGCACGGACCTTTAACTCCTTGCGATATCCTATGAATTCCCGCTCCTGTTAACCCCTGCGATTTTGCGTAGACAAGGTAGGCTAGAGGGGGAAGGAACCAGGAAGATTAGTTAGGCGATATTAACCAAGACGAACACGAAGATCCTTCGTGTTGTGTGTCTTCGTCTTTGTGTATGTTTTGCCACCTCTATGTTCGTTTCTTTGGTATTCGGGATGAAAAATGAAAACGAAAGTCTAGTAAATACCACGTGCATGCACATGGATTAGATGCTGAATGCCCAGTAATCAGTTCTGACTTGTGGAGCGCCCGAGCAAAATCCAATGAGTTCCCAGATATGCTAGTTTTAGAAGTAGTAACAATACAGAGTACAAATTACAATAAAATGCCTCACATAAATACACAGCTAAGATTTACATTTATATTTATGTATTAAACAGAAAGGTTTCTACGGGAAAAAAAGTTCTGAAATATGTTTAACTAGTCATTCAACTAGTATTCATTGCATACTATTATATATCCATGCATTTTTAATATATATTTTCGAAAATACAACTCAGACTAACACTAGACAACACTAGACAATCTACATCTTTTCACAGATATAACAGAAGCATTAAATGTGCGAACTTCAGTGGAGCACTGGCTGGTGTCTTGCAACAATCAATTAACAGTCATATAACTGAACGTTGTAATATATTTTTTATTTTTATAAATTATTACAACTATATAACTTTCTTACAATAGATGTTATAGCTTAAAAGATACGTTTATATTTACACATGATTTTTATGATTTTTTTATTATTATTTGAGTACTAATATATTTCCTGTATAGATGTACTAGATTGGCTTGATGTGCTGTCTTTTTAATTAATTTATTTATTTATTATGGCCCTTTATTATGGGTGAAATATATATATTTTCATGGATACCTTGATATGGGGGTTTGTTGAGGATGAACTTTGTTATATAACAAATGAATATTGTATATGTCTATCAACGTTGGACTTAAATATCAGCTGCACAAAAAGAAATTCCATCTGATGGAGTTAATGCAGCTGAGTATATAAAGACAGTGAAGAGGAGGTACGGGTATGCATCTGAGGAAGCCTGATTTGGCGAAACGCGTCATGCAGATTGGTGATATGCCCACCTGGAAGTAGCAAGGAACTTTGATAGTTTGATGAGCAGATTGTTTTTTACCATTAAAAAATGTCATTCTTGCTTTTAAATATAATACTTTCCTCTTCATGTTACCGTCATGTATTTCGAGCGGATGCTCACGGAGGATTTATTATAAAACGAACAACAATATCGTGTGGAACATCTACATTACAAGTTGCTGATCCTCAAAAACAGACACCTTATGGGATTTCATGATATTCCTACGCAAACACCTTATAGCTTTAGCAAATTGGGTTGCTCAACCGATTGTGAGTGCATACCACATAGGGGGCTTGATATATTCCTTATATATACAGAATCACACTATTGTGTATATTTTTATATTTTTTCTTTATATGTGAACCTGCTGAGGGTCCTACAGAAGATAACATTTGTGATTTAAATTTAAGTATACATTTTTTTTATATATACACTTTATTTATCTATTTTTTTATTTGAAGCGCCGTAACTCACTTTGTTTTCTAATGTTATAGTTTAACCTAGTTTCAAATCTAAGATAATATAGATTAAATGTTACAATTACTTCAAAAACGAAATATATTATATATTACATGGGTGATTTTCTGTGCCAGAATTTTATGTACATTCCTCTCAATGGGTTTGTTTCAATGATTTAAAAAGTAAAATGAGATAAATGACAGTGATAAACTTTAAATCACCTACTTAATTTAGGCCATTATATCTCTGTTTTTGATCTGATTTTTCCATTGCAATCTACGTACAGATTGCTATTAATCATTTGTTGTAGAATGAATTCTGGCATAGAATCCTGCGGAATGTATTTAGTACAAGGATAAACAACAAAATGCCTGAAAGGCTTGCAATCACATGTAGAAATATTGTCAAAAACACAGGAGACTGCTGTGCATGAAGAAGAGCACATTAGCTATTAACCTCCCCCCAACCCATCAACTTTATTTTGCAATCTTTCCTCAGAACCATTAGAATACCCTGAAGAAATGACTTTCCAATTAAAAGGGATCTCTGAGAACATAGCCTTTTTATCTCTGACTCCTGGTGTTCTTTATTCCAATAATTTAAATTGGAATTGATTTTTCAATTTAGCCGTTGACTTGCTATGGACACACAGTCAAAAAGGCTGAATGGAATTGCATGGCTGAAATGTTTGTCTTTGTAATGTACTTCTCATAAATTCACAGGAGTCTGATTTTTAATGTCTTTCCTTCTACTGCTGCTGCTGAAGACAGCAGCTTTCCATACAATGGCAAACTGCAGATATATGGGCAATCTGACCTTAAAGGGAAAATGTTGTTTCTGTGCAACACAAATAAATATGTCTGTTTATGTTTAGCTGTTAAACGCTGTTCCAATGCTATAAACAAACATTTATTGCATGTATACATATAGTAATCTACATAATCTGATACAAATTAATAATATCATATTGCATTCTAATTGTATCCATGTATACTGTTATATCTGTGTTAATAGGCCTTTTATTGGGGATTCATACATGCCTTAATTGTAATGTATAGTGGATACAAAAAATCTACACACCCCTGTTAAAATGCCAGGTTCTTGTGATATTAAAGAATAAGACAAGGATAAATCATGTCAGAACCGTTTCCACCTTTAATGTGACCTATAATGTGAACATTGCAGGGGGCAGAGAAAGGTGTTAAATGTAAATAACAGACTTTAGGGTTATGCCAAAGGGAAAAGATTATTGAAATAAAATACCGTATTGGCTCGGTTATAGGCCGCACCCTAAAAGTTAGGTGCTTTTCTAAGGAAACATTTTTCTTAGAATAGAATAGATATGCTGCCACTCTGCCCTCCCCCGAGATATGCTGCAACTCTGCCCCCCCAGGATATACTGCCACTCTGCCCTCCACCCAATATATACTGCCACTCTGCCCTTCACCCGGTATATACTGTCACTCTCCCCTCCCCCGAGACATGCTGCCACTCTGCCCCCCCCCGAGATACGCTGCCACTCTGCCCCCAAGATGTGCCCCCACCCCACGACTTACCAAAGCAGACTCCAGTGTGTCTTGCGGGGCCGGCAGGGGACACCTACGCAATACGCGTAGACAACTTCCGGTGCCGGGAACGAATTGGCGAAATCTGCAAATTCCTATGAAATGCTCAAGTCTAATAGGAGCAAAGCATACCATTGTAATGTGTAAAGTCTTCAGGTAGACAAAAGTTCCTCCTCAGGCTCTCAGTGGTATGTCAGACTAATGTATGGTTATACTGAGCTGTGACAACATCAGGATAGGAAGAGGTGGAGATATTTGAGAGAGGAAGCAGAAGTGTATTTGTAAGCCTTTGGGTGTTAAGATTTGTGGTGTTTTTTTTAGATAGAGAAGTTGTGCGATGTATGACAAGGTTAAATGTTAACAGGCTGTGGTCAGACAGAAACAAGGGAGATTTGTAGAAATGAGATAATGAACAAAGGTAGGAGAACACTAGGTCAACTTGGTTTCAATCTTTCAGGGTCCCTGCCAGAGACCCCAATGGAGCCACTCACCAGAGTACCCGCTAACCAAGGTGCCGCTTTCTCTTCTCCCTCCTCCGCTGCCTCCTACATGACTGCTCATGTGTGATGCGCCCGCCCTCAAACAAGTTTATTTGCCCCATGGGGAAGGGGCTCCCACGGGCGGCAAATTGAAAACCCAGGCAGCCAGAGATGGTGTTGCAGTTTCTGCAGTTTCCCTCCTATGTAACTCTTATCTGCCCAATTATGAAGAGTCCACAAGGAATGAGGCCACTGCAAGTACATTGCCAAGCAAGCTTGTTTTTAAGCGAGGCCTACAAATTTACAGGACTACTTCACAAGTGGTCAGATTAGTTAATCTTTTAAATGGAGATAGATGTTGCACGCCTGGTCTTGACAATTACAATTAGCTAGACAGGAGGTCACCAAAAGTTAACCATTTGAAGTCAGAAAGGTATGGAAACAGGCAGGATAGAGACATACCAGGAGAAACATCAGAGGTTAAAGCAGGAAATGATGGCTTCAGGGTGGACCAGATGCAAGGATATTATATAAATACAGGCTAAAAAATAGAGGGGCCTCCCGCAAGGGTAGGCTCCGGGTTGTCAAAGCCCACTAGTTCATGGGCTCATGGGAATGCTTTCTTCACTGCACCCCATGATACACCGAAACCCAAATAATTACGGAGCTCACTGAGACCAAAACTTCAGCTTTAAAATAATTAAGCCCCATTCATGACAAGGTGTGTGTGTTTGTTCCCCTTTTGGGATATCTCTTGAGATCTCTCTTGGAACATGACCCTTATGATGTAACATGACATCACTGGGGTCTGTTGATATATTAATATATTATATTCATATGTATTTTGGAAGAGTTTCTCCCTCCTTTAAATGTGACCTCCCATGCCCATGATAACAGCTATGCTGGCAACCACTACCCTAATCACATACCCTAGCAAGGTTTAGGGCCTGGGAATATCCATCCCTACAATGCATGCTTCATTTTCTATGATATATTACACTTTTTGTGCACTTTATACTGTGCCTTTAGAAAACCTCAAAATATTGAATGCTAAATAGTGGATTGCTTCTTCATGTGTTTCAGATTGAAACAATACAATTCACTTTTCAACAAAACATTTGAATGGCAGAAAACCATTTTCTTATTTTTTAGTGGCTGTATTGCTGTCTTGTAAGATGGAGTTTAACACCAAGTTTTTGCAATGTGACACTATTTGTACTTTACAATATGGGTTCTGTGCATTCTACAATCTATGTAGCATGTGAAAGTGAATATTATATACCAGAAAGTAAATTAATATTTAAATTGAGTCTCAAAAACATACTTTATTAAATTGCTTAGTTTCTCTTATTGAAACAGAAGAAAATTATTATGTTATACTCCACTTAAATAGAATTGCTTGACTTGAGTCTACATAGATGCAATATTTGAAACAGGGGGTTAATTGCCTCTCCAGTTGATCGATTTGGGTAAAGTACATTTTGAGTGGATTGATTTATATAAATAAAGGTATTTTGCCAGATGAGTAAACATTTCCATTTCAGGACCAATTTGTATCATTTTGCTTTTAGTGCAATAGACCCTATACACGGTGACACTGTTCTATTTTCTTCATCCCAGTTTGTATTTTTCATAAGTTACTGGTCATTGATTCTGTTTGAGATGGCCATATTAAAAGCAACACTGTTGTAAAATGGTAAAATGCACATATAACATACGTATATATGATAATTTTGATTGCATTACACACATAGAAACTAGATTTGTGCAAATGGACCACAAATGATTAAAATGTTTCCTTTCATTTTTTGTTCATTTGTTTTCACACAATGCAATTTGTTTCATGCCGTTCTAGTTCAACAAAATTAAGAGTGTGGCAGAGATGGTAGAGAGACATTGAGAGAGACCATGAGAGAGTACCAAAGAGAAAGTAAGAGATAGTGAGAGTGTGAGAAAGCATGAAGTGAGTGCAAAATAAGCAACAAATAAAAACTAATTTTGAAGCTCTTTACTTTGTTTCCATTAGTTTTGTTGGGGGTCCCTCAACTTGCCAAATTTAGTTAAACTTAAAATGTGTACAAATCCAAGTGCTCAAGTCTAATGCAAACTGTTTTATATGAGACATCCAAAGGTCATGTTGTGTTTCATTTAGTTACTTACAGTCCCTATCAAACTTTCTTAATTTCACTTTCATTATTAAAAATTTGCATCAAGCTTTACAATTAAACATCTTTTTATGGGTTTGTTCTATCGAGTTTTTGTTCTGGTAGAAATCTATTAAAGGGACGCTCCAGCCATCATATGCACTTAATGCATATAATGGCTATGTGGTCCCTTTACATTTTAGTGTTGCCCCTTTTGCAAAATAAATGCTTACATAAACATAGTCTGTTTAGTTTGGTCTCTAACATTTTAAGTTTGTTTTCATCTAATTTGCCCTCATTATGTTTTAATTTTAAAACTATTTCAAAATTTTCTTCAACAATACGTTTACTTACACTTTGCTTCTGCACTCTTACTCTGCACATCAGCCTTCTTGAGCACTTCTGTATCCGGGGCGGAGCACATACCACGGGGACAACCTCCAATCAGAGGAGCAGAAGTGCTCCAGGAGGCCAGAGTAATGCAGCAGATCACTGGGAGAAGTAAGTCTCTGGAAAGAAAGAAGAATGAAGAAAACAAAGAAGGAAAAGAACTCGAGGATAAAAAAAACTTTGTAAAAGGAGAGGGAGAAGGTAGGGAGACATTAAGAGATAATGAGAGAGAGTATAAGAGTGGGACAGTGTGACATTCATGATTCTTCTCTTGTAAATGTTTAGGTAAAATAATTATTTCAGATTGTTGATAAAACATTTAAGATTTTTCTTTCCCACTCTTGTAAGATTTCAATGAGTCTCAATGGGCTCATCTTAGATTCAGGATAGCTTTATGCATATCCAAGTAAGTCCGTGTAAAGAAACCCTAAACATTAAATTAAACGAGATACATTTACTGATATGCATAAAGGACATGTGATGTTATGTAATCTATAAAAACAACAAAAAGACTGGAGATATGTGCTTAATACAACAAATCTTTGACACATTTAATTCATTAACCATTTTCACTTATTAAGTTTGTTTTAGGGGTTGTTTTGAATATATATATATATATATATATATATATATATATATATATATATATATATATATATAAACTTTAGTTGCGCATCTAAATAATTCCTCTTAATGAATTTAGTATTTTGTTCTATCTCACAATAATTATTATAAATAAACTCAGGCTGCAATCACAGATGAAAATTCTCCCATATTTAATAGATATAACAGCAATAATTTGGAAAGCATAAGTGGCATGATTATTTAAATAGGGTGTAATTAGCTCTACGTAATAGCAAATATTTAAATCCTGTTTGTATGTTTGATAAATGTGGCATTTGTAATCAGAGTGAAACAAAATCAAATGTCTCAAATCTGGCTTGGTATTAAAGTGGTTATCTCTTATTTCTCATGCTAAAAATGTATGAGATGATCAGTCTGATGCTAAATGATACTTCAGTTTAATCAGAACACCAGTATACAGTATTTTAATTTTTAACTGTTTATGACTGTTTGAAACAAAAAAATATATTTTTTGTACTTTTTAATACCGTATTGGCTCGATTATAGGCCGCACCAGATTATAGGCCGCACCCTAAAAGTTTGTTGCTATTTTAAAGAAGAACATTGTTTTAAAGAAAAAATACACATTAGTGGAATGGTAAAACAGTATTTTATCTAATAAACAGGAATACATGTATTTTAACATTTTTGGTATCTATTATGCAGTTAGTCAGCATATGTTATTTATAAACTGTATGTCCCGTGCGTCGTGCAATACGAATTGCGCATTCCTACACTAAATCCCGTTTTTTTTAACAGATGCTAATTTTCAGTTACACGATTCTAATTACTTTTCACTTATAATGGTAGTAGTCAAACGGTACCAATATAAGTTTGCACAGAAGGTTACAAAGCCTCACATTCTTATGTCCTCTGAACACATATTGCTAATTCACATTAAGCGAGAGCATGAGAGTATGAATGAGAGAGTGAAACAGCGTGAATTAGCATGAGAGTGTGAATGACAACACATTTTGTTTCCAAATGTAAAAATTATTTTCGTCCAGAGCAAACGGGGAGGAAATGGAACTTGTTGTCCAAAAATGAATGGACCAAAAACTTGTCCAAATACTTTTTAGTCCACTTGCACAAGTCTAGATAATAACTTGGGTATCTGAAGTATAATAGATTACAAGCTTTTGAGACTATCTAGGTTTCTGCTTCAGTGATATCACTGATGCCGAGACATAGATGGCCTTGAAAGCTTGCAATCTGTTATACTAATGTTATCCAATAAAGATTTTATTAAGAGTTTATTAAATTTGCTCTTTTTTATATGGTACAATTCTATACCTAACACAGTGCTACTCTACTGTATACCTTGATCAACTTGGTTGTATTTCGGGAGCTCTTTCTGAGCTCTTTCTAACTTTATCAATGGCCATATCTCTTTCAAGGAGGAATTAAGTTTCTCTTTTGGGCTTGTATTGTTTTGTGGTTGTCAAAATCATCTATGCATACATAAGTAATGAAAAATTCCATCCTGAGGCAACAAGACGTCTTATTCTTCCATAGTGTAGTGTTACGTTTTATCTTAATCTTTTACATCTCTGTGAAGTATAATATTAAAAGTACTATGACTTTAACAATGACCATGTAATTCATATGAATCTGTAAAGGTACTTGATATGTAAATAACATACAGTTTAACTTTGTTGTCATGCAGCACATATTTTAGTAATTAAAAAGATTGTTGAGATTAGAAATTACAAATGCTTCACAAAAATAGATGCAATTAAAAGATAGCACCAAATACAAATTTAATGCCCTAAATTCCTTTGAAAAATGGTAATCTGGTTACTAACCACAATTTTCCAATAAAATGTTAAAACATGCTTTTGTCAGAAAAGATAAACAAAGGAACTTTTATTTATATATTTAGCAAAGTTTCTAATTTATTTGTTTCAAACAATGTATACTATGCATCAAATAACAATAAATAATAAGAAAAACTGTGTTAAGATTCCTACTAGCAAATATAATTTTTAAGTGGCAACATGTAGACTTCATAAGGGTTACCTATGAAACTGGATGTTTATAAAAAGTATCCATGCCTTTTTACAGTGTTATTTTGACACATGTATTAAAGGATAAAAAAAACAACTGGATAGATTAATAGTTGAGTAAATAGTCAATCAATTTAAGTACATTTTTGAAATAGTAAAATCAAAGCACATCTATGACATAATTGAGGTGAATTTGCTTCTGATCTCACTGATCTCATAGAGCTTACAAAGTCCACTGGGTCTATTCACTAAGCTAAGCGTGCAGCTCTTGGACCTGACCTAGGGTCATAGTTATTTATGAGAATATGCTTAATTTCAGTTATTCACTCAAAGACATTTCAGAAAAAGTAAAGGTACTGTAGGTATAATTTCCCCTTTACTATTTATTATACCCTGTTTATTAGCAATGGTAAAGATATTTTAGCATAACATGTCCCAATTTTCTGTGACTAGATTAGAAGCTTGTAGAAATCAACGACAGATTCAGTTGTAGCCTGGCAGTGGAATTGGCCTCAATAAGTATAATTTAGTTGCTGTGCTACTGGAAAACTGGAGAAGATTAATGAACAGTAGATCTCTGTGTCAGTTGTGAAGAGATACAGGATACAGCAAACTAGCTACCATCTGTTCACCATGCCTCTTATAGCTCTTTTAAGAAAAACATTTAGCAGCAGGAGATAAGCAGATGGGTAGCTTTTAAATATTAATATTGTTTGGTTGTTAGAAGACACAGAAATATTCTGCAAAAATGAACATTTACATATATTAATATATGTAAATACTGAAAAAACAAAAGATACGATTTTTAAATAAATTGATAATGATCAAATAATCATATCCTTAAATTCCTTGATATGGAAATTGCTTGGCAGCTATGTGATTATGGTGATGATCTAGCAATATTGAATTTAAGGGCTTTCCATTGTGGTGGATATTTATGTGCATGCACACTAAATTAAATAAGGAATAACTATTACATTTAACATGAACACATACAATCTAGGTGATTTAAAATAAAAAAAAGTTTGTATATCCATGAAAAATAATTATAAACATGACCGTTTCCAACAGTTATAATATATAGATATATATATATATCTATATCTATATAGATATATATCTATATATCTATATATCTATATATATAGCTCTATAGATATATATCTATATATATACCGCTGACATAACCTGGCAACTTCTGCCAAAATGGCCGTACTGGGGTGACGTCCCACTCAATTGGAGGATTGGGGGGATGCCGTCACAGCAGCACTGCCATATTGTCCTCAGTTCACCTTGCAGCGATGTCCTCTCCTGATCCTCCAATCTGGGCAGAGGACATCACTGCAAGCGCTGCCATATTGCCCTCAGTTCACGTGAGGGGAAATTATGGTGCTTGCAGTGACGCATTCTCCTCCAATTGCAGGATCGGGGAGATGACATCACTGCAGCGCTGCCACAATGGTCTCAGTTCACCATTTTGGAGGAAGTTTCCAGGTTATGTAAACGTATATGTGGACGAAGAAAGAAGGTTAAGGATTGAAGAGAGAAGAAAGGGGAGAAGATAGAAGATACAGATGCAGAAGAAGATGCGGAAGAAGATGTGAAAGTGGTCGGCAGAAGCGAAGAGGTTGCCGGAGAAGGAAGGAAACATTTAGAAAGCATGAGAGAGAGAGGGTGAATGAGAGTGAGTGAGTGAGAGTAAATGTGGGCACAGAGCAATTAATTTAATTCCCGAATTAAAAATGCCCCCAAATTTTCAGCCAAACCGAATGGGGAGGGAAAGAAAATCATTGCCCGAAAACTGAAAAATGTCTAAAAGTACTTAAAAGCTAAACATTTCGAGATAGTTGTATCTCTCCACTATCAAGACACTCTTGTAAATATCCAATATTTGATAACATCATTACTACAGTATATCTTCTTTCTTTAAATTTCAGTAAATGACAGTTCATTTATGTCTATTGTTCAGCAAAATAAACCTTAGTGTATGTAAATAAATCATAGGTAATACTTGCAATACAATACAAAACAATACACAAAAATCAATCAGCATTCCTTCTAAATTGCAATGGTAGTGTTATTGATCCTTTCTGTGGTTATGTTATTGAAGGGCTGCATTTGTTTCAGAAAATATACCTTTGTCTCATTAGTAAATATATTCCTGAAATGTTTCTGCAGAAAGTTCTACATCTTTAAGACCAGGTGCTATATCATGGTTTTGGGTCTTATGGGCAAATAACTATAATATTACCTAATTAGAGAATTATAATTTACTTTCTGAACACTTTGTATTCAATGAAGATCTGATCTCCGTAACCAAGCCATTTAGAATTTGGAGAGCCGCACTTGGCCTCTGCTGCCTTCATAGCATGCTGTTCTCAGTCGCTACACATCCATAATAGGTAGAGAAGAACAATGACCAGTGTTCAAATCCAAACTAGGAAATTCATGATTTCTATAAACATGAGGCTTTAGTACTGTATTTTGGCCAACGTACATAAGCTTACCTCTACATCAAGACACTCCATGTGGGTCCTAACTGAAACACAGTATTATTAAAATGGTTGGAATTCCAAACCAAGTATCTATGACAACAAAGAAAGCTTTTATAAACCTAACCAATCTAACCCTAAACAGGCTCAGTGTCTGTGCATCTTTTTTCTAAAAGGATAAATGGAGCCACATATGATGTCATATCCTGCTGCCTAGCAGTAATTATGGCAGCCACAGAAGGGGATAGCCAATGGGACTGCCCTGGGTCAGGCCAAGGATGTGATAAAGACAAATAGCTTATCATATTTATTTATTATACATACCTAGTCACATTCCAAGTGTGGGGGGTGCAACCTGTAAAAAAGAAGATGGTTAAAACTTACATTTTAGGGAAAGTGTCACCAAATGTTCAGTGTCACCAAAGTAACAAAAACACTGTTTTTAAAATCCCCACTATTTGCACAGAAGCATGCTTATTTACCAAGGTGCACCAGTAATACATCTAGAAGACAAATGGAGGTCAATATTTCACCGTGAATGGGTTAGAATTTACTCAATATAAAAAATACAGACAGTATCATATACAATAAAAATCACTAATAAATAGTAAGACGTATATCTAATAAAAAGTAAAATATATGGGGCTTTTTTCCATAATCATATTTTTATTAGGTGCATTTCTTAAGAAGATTTAATCCAATAATTATAGTTTCTAAAACATGGTTATTGTTCGTTGTTATATCAAAGGACATGAGATTTCCAAGTAAATATTTTGACATTCTGTATCATTGGCTCTGTTGCTAAAGAATTATTGACTTTTTATTCTAATGCACAATACATATGCCAGGAGGTCATGACCACAGAGGTGCGGACAAAGAAAGAAGAGAAAAGAAAGAAAAGAGAAAAACAGGAAGATAAAGAAGAAAATGAGAGATGCAGAAGCGGTTGGCAGAGAAGAGTGTGAGAGAGTCGGAGTGAAAGAGCCTGCTTTCGAATCTTTCCCCACAAAAGTAAAGCCTATATCTTAATATGCGCAGCACAGATGTTTGAAACTTTTTAAGGATAACTTAAAAACAATTATTTCAGCTAATTTTTTTACATACTTCAATTAAATATGCTTTTCTCCAAACTACAATATTTGCACACTACAGCAAATATAATAAATGATCCCACAATTAAATCCTAAAATTAGTCGTGAATTAAAACTGCATAGCAGTATCAACACATGTGCTAAACAATACAGTGTACTTTGATGGAAACAGATTACAGAAATGTTCAAAATGAATATCAGGCTATTATGACAAGGACAAGCATTTTTTCTCTCTCATTGTCACAGAATACTGAGAGGTTTACTCTTCTGTAACAGATGCCTGTTTCATAATGAATACAATTCAGGTGCATTGTCCTGTGTTTGAGGAGAGAAAAGCCTGCTATATATGGATATTCTTCCATGTCTTGACTTGGCATTTCTCCACCAGAATGTGTTTGTGTTATTTCAAAAGAACCTTTTTCAAATAAAAATAATAATATAAAATATTTCAGCATAAATATAAGTATACAGTGGTACCATGTTAGCCATAGAAAGACAGAAAGCAAATTTGGTAAATATGATACTTTTATAGGTTAATTGACATAAATTGGATTGCAAGCTTTCAAGACAATCTCGGTCTCTTCTTCAGACATATTAAAAGATAATATAAGATAATATGCCTGAAGAAAGGACCTAGGTTGGCTTGAAAGCTTGCAATCTATTAGACTTTAGTTAGCCAATAAAACATCTTTACCAAAGAGCATGTGTGCAAGAATCGATTTCTGAGGTACCCCACTGGTAACAAGACCTTGCTCCAAATATACTTCACCAACTTGATCTATTTTAGTCACCCAATAAAAAAATAAGATTAGTTTGACATGATCTTCCTGAAGTAAACCCATGTTGTTTCTGATCTTGAAATCCATGTGATTTTAGATGTTTAACAATCTTATCCTTTAACATTGCTTCCATTAATTCCCCACTACAGATGTAAGACTTACTGCCCTGTAATTACTCGACTCATCCCTACTGCCTTTCTTTCATTCCCTGATTTTCAATCTTCTGGGACTACTCCCGTTACCAATGATTGGTTAAATAAATCCGCTCTTTTAATAACTTGGGGTGTATCCCATCAGGCCTATCGATGTGTCTTTAATTTAGACAGCTGAACCTCTTTCTCAGTAAACTTATATGTATATAATTACTCTTTTTTCCGGAGGTCCTTTTTCTTCAACTGAACAAAAATTGAGGCAGTCAGCTAGGCCTTTATCCTTTTCTACTAACTTTTTTTATTTTAAATCTTAACTACTCCTAGTTTTACTTTACTGTCACAGAAGCCTTTGTGCCATGGGCTGCTGAGTGCCAGCCCCCTCCCTACAGACCTACAGACTATGGGGAATTATCTCTTCTGTGTGTGATTTGGCATCTCTTAACTTGTTTTGTCTCTTTCTGCTGAATCTTATAGATCTGTCTAACTTTATCACTTTGGGTTTTTTTGTACGAACTAAATGCTAACTTTTAGTTGTTTACTATTTTGGCCACTTCTGCAGAGCACCACAGTGGTTTCTTCAATTTCAGACAATTTTCTGTTACCATCATTAATTCAACTTTTAAAATAATCTGAGCAGGGAATCCATAGGATCACGCCCAGATTTAAAGGTCTGTAAGAGTGACTATTGGTTGCTGAAAGGAGGCTCGTCTGGCATCAACCAATAAAAAGTAGCTGCCCTTCATTGGTTAATGCCAGACGAGTCCCCTTCTGGCGACCAATAGAGTCACTTTTAAGTACCTTTAAATCCTGGCTCAATCCTACGAATTACCGTTACTCTCTGCTATACTACGGAAGATTTAGGCTAGAAAACCGGGAGAAAAAAAAACAAAGAACGTATACTAATATTTGCCCAAAATGAACTCGGGAACTGGAGAATATTCATAGAATACTAAGATTTAAGGCTTACGTGACAGAAGCGAAGAATTATAAGTAAAACATGATGCAAAAGTGTATATTTATGTTAATGCATTAAGTTACACAAATATTTTCCTCTTTTAATTGGCAATTAATTCTTGCTGATATTTTAGCATAGTAGCCTTTGATGTAAGTCATTTTCCTTTTCACCTATAACCACAAAAAAAAGACATCTAAGCTACAAAGCATTTATATGATTATAAGGTAATTGCTGCCATGTAGTTTTTTCAGATATAAGAAAAAAAAAGGATTAAACGTGAAATGGTAAAGCCACAAAAAAGAAATGTTGTGTTATTAGATTTGTAAAACAGATCTTTTTCAGTATAAAAAAAAAATAAGAAAAATGAAGCAGTTTTTCTGTCTAAAAAGTAACAAATGTTTTTAATTGTAGGCCAAAAATTATAATAGACCATGCGTACATGCAATTAAATTACCCAAGTGTTAATGCTTGCTTTAATATACAGCACAGGATTAATCACTAATCCTATATATTTTTCCTTCAACTTCATATTAGATTGCCCCCTGTGCTTTAGAAATAATATGGAGCTGATTAACTTAATTACTATATGAATATATTCCTACATGTTTCCTTTATGTAAAAATAAATAAATAAATATATATATATATATATATATATATATATATATATATATATATACACATTTACATATATACATATATATATAGTTTTCAGTACCAATTGTATTTACAAATTAATTAATTTAGAGCATAGTACCCTTGACTAAAACTAGAATAACCAAACTGTCAAATTAGACAATACAATGTATAGGGACTGCACATTTTATAGGGATAAAACACAATATTGATTTTTAAATGTCTCATTTTCTTAAGACTGATGCAAACTTAAGCAGTTATCAATATTATTTGACTTATTTCATATTTCCTATCATTGATTATTTAAACAATGACTGCCATAACTGATTAATGGCCACTTAAGTTTGTTAAATATTTAAAACTGTAATTCTGGAATGTAAATTTAAATAGACAAGATTTCCACATGTCAGCAAACAATTTACAACAGAGTAGGAACTCCAATAAGTAATTATCAATTTTGCAATTTTAACTGTGCTGTAATTTTAATCTAAGATATTGACCCTTAGCAGGCAGAGTACATTGTAAACATTTTCATTTTGATTCCTGCCTTAAATAACATTTGTAAACAGTAATTTTATATAATTATATATTATAAGATATTCAACTAATACCAAAACCATTTCCAGCTGCATGTTACAAGCGATGTCTCCCAATTCCTCAAAAATAGTTAATATGATTTTTCCGACTATTTAGTTGCAGGCAACTGCAACCAGTATGTCCAGCCGCAGACCAATTAGGGTGCCCATGCTGACCCCTGTCCACTGCCGAAAGTGCCTACAATGGGCACATCAGCATAAGAACTGGACCACAGAGCAATGGAAGAAGGTGCCCTGGTCTGATGAATCACGTTTTCTTTTACATCAAATGTCGCTTACCTGGACAATACATGAAACCAGGAGGCAACTTACAGGACTTAAAATATTGATTTTTAAATGTCTCATTTTCTTAAGACTGATGCAAAGCTAAGCAGTTATCAATATTGCTAACATCTTGGCGACAGATACCACAGCACGCCTTCAGAGGTCTAGTGTAGTCTATGCCTTGACGTGTTAGGGCTGTTTTGGCGGCAGAACGGGAGACCTACACAATATTAGGCAGGTTGTCAGGGTCCACTCTCTGCCGCCTGAACCATGGCTGAATTATACTTCAGGCTAATACATCTGCTTCCATTAGTGGCCACCCTCCACCCTCTGGAGTGATCTGAACCTGATTATCAGGAACAGCTGCGCCTCATGAACTGAGTGTAGCCCTGCCTTTAAAAGACCTGCCCTGCCCTTCAGTCAGGGCCTTGGCATTGACGTAAGGACTGCTTTGCTCTGAGCTGCTACCGAACCCGTGCCTGTGCCTGAACCCGTGCCTGTGCCTGAACCCGTGCCTGTGCCTGAACCTGTGCCCGAACCCGTGCCTGTGCCCGAACCCGTGCCTGTGCCTGGATCCGTGCCGTGCCCGAACCCGTGCCTGAGCCGTTCCCATCCACCCTGCCAGTGGGCCTCCGTTCCCGTCCGCCCTGCCAGTGGGCCTCCGTTCCCGTCCGCCCTGCCAGTGGGCCTCCGTTCCCGTCCGCCCTGCCAGTGGGCCTCTGTTCCCGTCCGCCCTGCCAGTGGGCCTCCGTTCCCGTCCGCCCTGCCAGTGGGCCTCCGTTCCCATCCGCCCTGCCAGTGGGCCTCCGTTCCCATCCGCCCTGCCAGTGGGCCTTGCCTGTGCCTGAACCTGTACCTGGACCCGTACCTGAACCTGCCTGTGGGCTTACCTGCCAGTGGGCCCGCACCCGAGCCTGGACCCGTACCTGAACTTGCCTGTGGGCTTACCTGCCAGTGGGCCCGCACCCAAGCCTGTACCTGTGCCTGAACCTGCCTGTGGGCTTACCTGCCAGTGGGCCCGCACCCGAGCCTGTACTTGTACCTGCACCCGAACCTGTACCTGCACCCGAGCCTGTACCTGCACCCGAGCCTGTACCTGCACCCGAGCCTGTACCTGCCTCAGCTCCCGTCTCTCTGCCTCAACTCCCGAGCCTGTACCTGCCTCAGCTCCCGTCTCTCTGCCTCAGCTCCCGAGCCTGTACCTGCCTCAGCTCCTGTCTCTCTGCCCCAGCTCCCGAGCCTGTACCTGCCTCAGCTCCTGTCTCTCGTCCTTTCCAGTCCTGCTACTCTGTCTGTACCTATCTCAGTGTCACTATGCATAAAGGGGTACAGACAGAGTTCCCCGTATCCCCTGCACATGGACTCCTCCCCGACCTGCTCGCCCGGGTCCTGACACAGGTGGTCATAATGTGATGGCTGATCGATGTACTATCTAAACTTAGTTCGCAAGTGAGAGGACTTAGAGGGTCTCTGGAGGGTTGTTTACAAGACCTATCCATGGTACAGTTAATCAGCTATGCAGTTTCCTTGAGTTTGTTTGCTGGTTTGTTTTACCTCTCCTCACCACACATAATTTCCGCTTCTGTTCATAGGGAGGACTTGACGAAACCTTTCAAAAATATATTTTGTGCTGAAGGATCTCTTTATCTCTTAAAGCCTCTTGGTTGAAAAATGAATACAGTCTTCTTTGGTTAAGCTCAGGTTGCAACCACATCCGAATGTGTCTGTAACTCACTATTTGTTCAGTTCACCACAACTCAATTCAACATGAGTTAAACTCAGCTGTTACTGAGGGTCTCCTCGGAAGCTTGACTTGATAATTACTACTTCAAAGCCTAAGTTTCTCTTATATTTCAATGTTATTTCCCTCTGCAGTTATCCTGTTCCATATAAATGCCTAGAAACATCGTATTTATCTTTTCCTACAAATCTGGGTTCTTTAATTTTAACTTTCTTAGTAAATTTACATACAATTTCAAGACACACATTTGATATATAACTATGCTATACAATATGATAAATGATGCTTCATAGCTAAACAATAATACATTTTGATTTCTTATTCCAAGCAGAACAATTTCAATTTTCTCACGAGAGGGAAAATAAGTAATAAAAGTCATTAATAAAAAATAACAACGCTTCAAAAGCCCAGTGGTATTTATCATAAGCAGGTGCATGTAATTTGATATATTGTTTTTTCAATCAATAATATTACAAACAGTATATTACTTAAGCTGGACCACATTTTAATATACCTACATTTAGGTCAGTTATGAAAAAAATAGCGTCTACTTAATCAATCTATTTCAATATAACCTAAAAAAGTTGTATATCGTATGGACAGTTAAAAACAAATTCAGCATAAGGACATTTTCATACTAATAATTGTAGGATATTTAAGCTTGGATAACTATTTTTATACCAATTTAGCATTAATTGTTTAATAATCAATACATGTATTATGTATGTTAAATGTGCTATTTGCCATACAAAATACTGTTTTATTGTTATGAAAATATTAAGTATTTAGCGGTCAGGAATACTATTTTGTAGGCCAAAATAACAATAAAAAATGTCAATGCCAATGATAAATGCTTCCAATTTTGTGTTTGTGGAAGGCCCTTTTCTAATCTAGCATGAGTGTGCCCCAATATACAAAGCAAGGTCCATAAAGACATGGTTGGATCATTTTGGAGCAGCCCACACAGAGCATTGACCTCAAGCCCATTGAACACCTTTGGGATAAAATGGAACGGAGATTGAGAGCCAGGCCTTCTTCATATTCTACTGGATAAATGGGGAAACATGTAAATAACACATGGAAGCACAGCATTGCAGGTATTAACTGAATATGAGATACAAACCCTATTTTTGCAGGTATTAATAAATAACACATGGAAACATATCATTGCAGCTATAGAGGAATTAAAAAACATACTAATTCAACCTTGGAGGTATAGGTCAACTGAAAATCAAATGCAAACTCAGCATTAGAGTTATATATCAACTATGTAATACATGGAGACCCTAAATTGCAGACATATATATCACAGGTCACCCATCCCAAAGGCCATCCTTGGCACACAGATTGCACACACAGAACTCATTTATACTCCCTCACGCACCCTCTTGCCTTACCTGCAGATTTCTCTGGGGTGATCCTACATTGTGCAAGCAACTTCACTTTTTTACCACCCAGGGGAAGCAGGAATACAGCAGGGTCCCGTAATGCAATGGGCTGTGGCCCGGGTGGAAGTGGTCTCACTTTCCCAAGAGTGGTGAACCGGTACGCAGTTGGGACCTCTGCAACTGCAGTTGTTGTGGGATCATGGGGCAACTGCTATGGGCCCCCAGGAATGACCGGGCCCGGGATAACTGTGGGGGGGGTAGCACACGGTCAAAAAAGAAGCATCATCTAGGGCAGAGGCTTGTGTGTGGCAAAATCAGGGTAGGACAAGGTGAAGATGTTTTAAAGGAGAGGCAAAAGTGTAGATGGTTAAGATTCACAGATGTTTGGTTGGTTTGTGGTAGTGTTTTAGGAAAGAGAGGTCTGAAATGTATGGCAAAAGTAAATGGTAGGAGTTTGTGGTCAGATAAAGAGAAGGTCGATTTCTTGGCCATGACCATCATCTGGTCCCGTACCACAAATACTCCCTATTACTTTATTTATATGGATTTGTCTATTGTATCTCTTAAAAGAGAGAGCAGAGTATGACCAGACTGTATGTCTTTATTTTCTCAAAATAAGGACAACAGCTCACTTGACAGTTACATTTACAAGTAAAATGTTAAAGCCACTTAGCCAAACTTGTAACGGCAATACTCCCATACACTGAAAGTGTACAAAAAAAAAAAAAGTATTTCACCATTCTTTATAAACTATAATAGTATCCCGGTTTTGTTCCTATGCATGGATTAAGCTGTGAAGTATAAGCTGCGAAGTTTCAAAGCATTTGTTATTAAATTTATGGACCACGGAGATAAAATATGTTAATGATAATGAAAAAAAATAGAGTAAATGCACTTTGCTGTATGACTTTGAAAATATAATGTTTTTACTGCAGTTTAGTTTTTAATATGGGTGACTTTCACAACAGGAACACAAGCCAATTTAAAGTCCAGGCATCAAGTAATTTGAGATCCACCAGCTCCATGCAGTAATATAATTATTCCCTCGGAGGCTCTTAATTGTCTTCATCACACCATGATTTCTGCACAAATTAAACATGCATTTATAGCTATATGTAACTTGCTTTGCAGTTAACATCCTGGAAACAAATTTCAAGGAGAACCAATTTGGGATTATTTTAATAAATCCCACATGCATCCTTGTTGTATACATTTTTATTTACAATACTTTTGTTATCACAAATGATGATGGGAAAACATTAAAATGCACTTGTTGATTTCTTCAGGTAGGTATAAATTAATTTTGGATCTTGAGATGAACTTTATATGTTGTTTCTTTTCAGCATTTTTGGAGTGTATTTTCTATATAGATATATGAATACTGTACATATAGCTGCCAATCATGATCTATATCCATGAGTTTCTAGTTTATTACATGTCCTACTTTCTATTAAAAAGATCACTATAATAAATAGATTATCCTCTGTCTAGGCTCTATAAAATGCAATGTACTTTTAGGGTTTAAGTCAGCTTGAGACTCAGCAAGAATACCTGAAGTGGCTGTTAAAGTATTGGTAGCAGCCCAACTAAACATGTTCGAGGCATTTATCCTTTTGGTCTCACAGACCCAACATCTATATTATATTGAGAAAGAATACAATACAGTTATATGTGTACATCTACTAAACAAATAAATAAAATACTGTAAACACACTTACAAAATTGAAAGGACCACTAAAGTTAGGGTTAAACTCAGGTTATGCTAACTGTATACAGTATACTAAGTATTGTAACATGCCACATTGCAGATATATATAAAACACTACTATAAATAAATCTCTAAAAAAATGTTCTATGCTCCAAAAAAATATTCATAATAATAATAAATAAAAATTATTGCAAGGCCAACTACAAACGAATTGGGGAGGCCAGCAAGGATCAGAGGAGTGATGATGATCTTCTATAGACTTGAACATTGTCCATAAACTTGACAGTTCCAAATCACATTTGTTCCAAATTGCTTAATTAATGGATCTGGAAGTTGCTTTCTTCAACACACTTCAACTTAAATCCACCCGACTCTCCTGCTGGTTACAGTGGACAGTAACTAGCCCCTTTGTGCAGTGGCGCACCAGGGAGCCTGATTGGCAAACAGAGTGATATTTACCCAGTTTTGTGGCCTAAGTCTACATAGACTACATGCCTTTTAATTTTATTTGGGATCACACCTAAAGACTTTCAGAGACGACTGTACCTGTAATACCTTTAAGATTTTATGAGACAGCCAGGAGCTCCCTTTTCATGTCATGTGATTTTTTATATCTCTATCATGAACGCTTTCCCTTTTTACGAAACACTTAAGCAATTAGACTTTAACCCACAGGCTGATGTGTTGGTAGGGATTCCCAGGAAAAGGTCATTTTTTGACATGTTTTACTCTATTATCAAGTGCTCTCATTTATAATACGAACATGAATTCAATTAAAAACCCAATATTAATTTTCCACATATTTGATATTCTTGTAGAAATTCCCACTAAACGTGAGTATTGTCGGTTATGCATGTTCCATGTATTTGGAGCTACATTTTGTCAATCCCTAGTGTAGATTAGGAATTACTTACCAAATTACAAATATGAGTTTTAATTTCTTCTGTTCCAACTGTCTTAATATCAGTGATTCCTTTCTTGAGTAAGAAATCTAAACAACGAGCATATATTGTGTATGCTATATAATTTATTAAAACCATTTTTATCCTGCAATAAACATCAAAGATCATCAAAGTAAAATCTACAATATTTTCTATTTGATATGCTGCATGGTCATACACAATACAAATTATCTCTCATTCTTTTTTTTTTTTTTTACATCCCCTAGGAAAATTATTTTATCTTACTAATATGCATTATTTTCATATTGTTAAATTATTAAGTTCCAGTAAAGACCATTAAATTTACCTTAATTTGCAAATTAAAATTGAAAATACTCAAAAGACATAAAGTATCACAAGGAAGAGTGTCAAACAATTTTCCACAGTACAGCTGAAGTGCCTTTGAAGTATAAACCATGCAGTATAATAATTTTGTGTATTAAATTAATTTTCTTTGGTGATAGGTGAACCACTACAAAAACGATTATGCTTCATTAAAAAAAATAAAAAAATTAAACATTCAGAATTCATGGTTAACAAGAACTTTGGTTAATTTTTATGGAGTATATGTAAAATCTCAGTTTTGCTCTATACAACCTGTACAACTTTGGTAGGTAAAGTGTAGGGAATAGTTAATAATCCCATCTATTGATAGCTATTAATGTTATTGAGTACATCAGTTAAAAGAAGAACCTTAATTTATAAACACATTTTCATTATTGTGGCATTGAGGGCTGAACAACAGTATGGGTCTGTACACTTTATATTTACAAGATACATTAGTAATCCTGGGAACAGGGAGGTTTCCAATTTTGTGTTGAAAGCGTCTATACTTGATAAGGATAGGGACAGCTTCTGTATACTTAGATTTAAATGTAGCCTTCCCAACCTACAAATGTAGCTGCATATGTAAGCTTTTACAAGGGTTTATTTGCATATTGAAACATTACTCATGCCACGTGGAATAAATGGCACTTGATTTTATACATTGTGGCAGGTTTCCTATATCGTCATATTGGTTCCTTTGGAGCAATGCAAATATTTGACCTTTAAATACCTGCAAACATACATTAAATATTAACAATGACAAGGTACATCAAAGTACATTATGTGTGCTCTCATAACGAAAGATATTACTAGACTTGTGCATTCGGGTTCCAAGAAATAGAAATTTTAACGATATTCGCAAATTTCCTCAATTTGTATGAATCACTGAAAACAAGGAGGGATCCCCAGTGAACCAAATGAAAATGAAGCAAAGAGCCCAGAATTTTCATTTAAATTTCACTCTCTTATGCTCTTACACACTCTCGTACACTCTCAAGTTCTCTCACACTCTCATTCACTTATTCTCACGCTCACTTCCGTGTCCATGTCTCATTTGTTGTGCAGTTCCGCTACTTCTCTTGCATCTTCTTGTTCTTCTTTCTTCGTCTGTTACTCTGTGGACAGATGGACATGGCCTCCCGGTGAACTGCCGCATAAGTCAGGAGCCTTTGGGCACACCCTCTCCCCCAATTGGTGGAACTGAGGAGAGGCTGTCCTCATGACCCCGCCATTTTGCAGAAGCCCACAGAGAGACCAGAATACTGCAAATAGGTTCATAGACAATGAGAGGTGCAGAAATGCTTCTCTTTCTTAACAAATATGTCTTAATTATTTTAGCCTTTGGTGAACTTTGAAAAAATGACAGAGCCTCTGGTGCGAAATCACACTGTAATGTTTATTTGACCTCAATGCCTTCTGGCAGTAGGGGTGAGTCTAGGGTCAGTATTTTTCCAGCTTCCTCCCTAGAATAAAACACATACATATACTAACATGCAAACTCACTAAAACACCCACTCACTCATCATTATATACTTACATATATATCTCCCTTTTTCTCTCGCACCACTAATTATAGGCTCACCCCGGAACGTCTAACACCATATGATAGAAGTTAACAGGCCCCTTGTCTGGGCTGGTTCTCTTCCTTCTTGGATCCCCTGGGAGGCATATGTGGTCGCTGAGACCAAGAACCGGTGGCCAGAGGCTGCAGAGGGTGAGTGAGCGGGGAGGGGACAAAGATTTTTGGAAACAAATTTAGTTTTCAAATGAAAAACCCTGCTAATTTCATCCAGACTGTTTCATGAAATGAAAAATGAATCCGAAAAGTTTTTAGTCCTAGTAAACATGTCTAATGATTGATAATTGGTGAGATTTCTTCAAAGTCTTCACATCCATTGAATCACACATTATTTAAGGCCATGTATGCCCTTGTTGGAGAAATCCGCTTTTCATAATGAATCGTGAAGTAAGGGTGTTAAAACTACAACTATCCTGCCAGCTTTCTTTTAGTGCACAAACCCTAAAGCCCAAATACAATTTGAGGTTTATACAGTAGTAAAAAATGGGCTGACTAGATTGGTTGAATGTTTCTAGTTTCTTTTTGTATATATAAACATCACTTTATTGTATTATCTTTATTAATAAAGATACTGTATATAAAACAGTCATCGGTTTACATGAGCAGATAATAAACATTAGTTATATATAAGTAGTATTCCTTTTGTTTATTTGTTCACTCTTTCTTTTTACATTGACATGTGCAGAACATCTTCGATTCTATTCAATATTTCATTGTTGTCAGCCTTAGTCTCTTTATTATTGGTCAGTGGTGGAAATTCATCTAAAACTGTACCCTTGTAGAACCTTAAAAAGGGTGCTACATATAAAAAAAATAATCTAAAGTAGGTCATTCATTTTATGATGTATCCCCAGACTTATGGAACCTGGTGAATGGATACAATTATTATTGACACATTTCTGGGCTGTAAAATCATAAGCTTCAGTGATGAATAGTTTAGACACTGCCGGTTCAATGAATAATACTGGAATTCATGGGCCATACAAAAAGGAAATATTAATGCATTATTTCAAAGTAAGGTTTAATGTATTTGTGAAATTGTAAAGAATTGACCTTCACATCAAATATAGATGCTCTAAAAACTATAGTTATAGAACACTGCTGCTGTTAAATTATTTTTGCCTAAATAATTTAAAGCTGGTTTCCATATAATAAAGAACTATTAATAGCTTAACTTAATTTGTTTAATTTACAAGTTAATAAAGATGTAACATAACTTTAATAAAATCTTTGAATTAAACATAAGCAAATAATAATAATATTGCAATAACGTAGATTATATGATTTGATATTCTCAATTCAGTTATTTTATTATTATGCTACATTTCCCTCCTTCTCTTCATTCTCTCATTAAAACGCAGCACCCCATCAGAAAGATTTATTTATTTTAACTGCAAAAGATTTACTCCGTTTTCATGAAATGCATTTTACATTTTTTCATTAATCATATTTTAAACCTTTTCGCCAGGTTAAATCTTAGGATCAATATTGATGTGAATATATATTCCTGGTATCTGTGCATTGTAAATTTTTAACAGGAAGTAAAGAAGCCTATATATCATCCACTCTTACAAGACAGGCTTGACAGTATTAAGATGCACATTCAGGATAACCACTCTTTCTGCTTTGAACACTGTCAAGAACAAAGTGCTTTACAGACTTAAAATAAATCTTGATACTAATCCATTGAATATCTGACAACAAGTGCCCAAGGTTTCTATGCACTTAGCTGAGTAGTGTAGAAGGGCTTGTGCATTATTTATGCTCACTAATGGTGTTGCTGTGCTCTTTGTGTACGGCGGTGACAGTGCAATCTTCTACTTTGGACAAAGCTGTGTATGTTATTGGAACTGAATTCCTAATGCAATGGTTTATTAATATTAATTTAACTAAAAGACTGGACAGTGTTTTGAGTTTTTTTTAATCATATCAAAGTAAAATACTATAAACTTTTTATTTTGCTGTATTGTTTTGATTTTCGACTGATGCGTCCATTTCAGAGCAGATAAATCAGAAGCTGATCGGTTTTTTTGGCACATTAGATTTTTGACATTTCAGTATGTAAACCTGCGTAGAATGCACTGAATCATGATATACATAATTAGCATATTGACTCAAGGAAAAAGTGAAATGCATTATTAGCAAGGAGAAAAAAAGCTTTTTTTTAAAGCGTTGTCCCTATCATAATTCATAAATTCCATCAACTGAAGTATAATAAAATGACTACCTGTAGTATTGTTCTCACATTGCTGAAAGACATTCTAGGGAATTTAGATCAAAGGAGAATTAGGTTGACTAAAAAGCTATGTTATGCTCCTACAATTCGGATGTCCAAAATAACACAAGACTCTAATTTTATAAGGTACCTTAAAACCTTGGAGACATTTCTTTTAACATGTAGCTCCTTTTTTTGTCCCACTACACCCAATTTGGTTGACATTATTAGAATTCTTTGTGCCGTCCAGTACTTAGTGATGGGTTTGCTCTGGAAGGCAGGCACTCAGCAGAGTAAGGTTATGTGTTGCCTGTTGCCTCCAGTCCTTTTGTCTCCTATAAATGCCCTTCTCACCTGGTGTATCTCCTGAACAATCCTGCTATTCCTATGAAGCTACCCCAAAGTAGCTATCTGATTATTTTGCCCCTAAACCAGCTGTTATTATTTCACATCTTACCTTTCTATTCTGACCATCCAAATTCTTAGTGAATAAACCCAAAAGTGATTGCATATAAAGTGCATAAAATGAGGAAGAAATAAATTCATGGTGTATGTGAATTCTCCTGTCCTGGTCACTACTGACACTCCTATACATTTTGCAACACGGAAGGCAAAAAAGTAATGTTCCGCTGTCCAGACAGCTCTTCATCTTGGAAAGCCAAATGGGGTTCAATCCATATTGTACTAAGAAAAATAAACACTTATTCCACTTTTTTTTTTATAAGAAGGCACTTAGTAGCTGAATGATAACAACAATACACCTGAAAACAATATATTAATGCTTTTGCTTGTGGATGTTTTCTGTAAAAATGGAATTTATTTTCAAAACCACTGATTGATTTTTTTCACCGTTCCTCTAATGAAATAACCTTTGATATACAAAATATCAAGGAGGCCTCTTCTGTGGTCAGTGAGGCTGGTTTATGGCAACTAACTAAATAGACTATTAAAACCTCTTAGATGTTGACTTACTTCCACTAATAGAATTTAATAATAGATTAAATTAATAGCGTTAATGAATACAGTTAATCACCCACATAATTGAGAATAGAAATTGGTAATATGGTGATGCTAAGTATATATATATATATATATATATATATATATATATATATATATATATATATATTTCTTTTATTTATATAGTGCCAGTAATTTTTACAAGACATATACTGTATTCAACAGGTATGATAAGACTAGAATTGACGGACTAAGACAAGCTTACAATCTTGAGTATATATTTATTAGCTTTATTTAGTATTCTAAAACCTTAAAAACAATGCAGGGGGTAAGACAATATTGGAGGGGTGTGTAGCCTGATAATGAAAAGGTCCCAATGAAGTCCAAATGAAAAAACATAGAACCATTTGTCTTGCATCATTACAATTAAGTTGAGATTGGAAAAAAATCAATAATATCATCCAGCAATAAAGAAAGTTTGTAGTAGGAGCTAAACGTTAACCCTAGGCAACTATTACAGATTAAAGCGATCTTTCCAGTATGGACAATGGTCAGTTTGGTTTTCTACAGAGGTCACTCAGGGGTGTATTCACACACAGAGTTTGCTAAGTAGATGAACACTACTTTTACTATGCATCATGAAGGGTCAATTCAAAGAAGTTTTTATTGCAAGGAAGGCTGTTTTGGTGTTGCATAATGCATGCATGTTTAAATCGGTAACATGACTCAAGAAATCTGCCCACATTGCCAATGCCTTATGCCGGACAAGCCAAAAACACAAGCTTGATTGCCATATGCACCAGGTTACACATTTTTGAGCCATCGCATAGTGTTACTTGTATGAATTAACCATGTTTGTGTACAGTGAAGATCAGTTGTGTTTAAATCAGTCAATTAGAATTTCAAAGAATTAACAATAGGAAACACTAAGCAATGTGCTATATATCATCCCAGAAAAGCTTGTTGTGTCCTTTGACAAAAATGACATAAATCACTTGATTAATGTAATGTCACAACCACCTTTTATTTTTCTGTGGTGGATTGTAAACATTTTATCATATCAATAGTAATTAACAAGGGCGGTCAAATAAGACCAATAAGACAAAGGTTTAGGTTGAGAATATGACCTTTCATGCTGCAGGCCGATACTAGACAAATGTTGCATGGTCATTCCCTTTGCAATCAGTGGGGTTATTTGTAAAGCTCAATTCAGCAGCAGAATTTTAAAAGTGATCTTCTTAAAATAGAAACCAACAGACTGGTACAATACATACAAATAATACTATAAATAAGGTATGATAATTACAAATGAAAGGAATAAGCAAAGGAAGCCACATACTAATTAAACATTGATTAATAATTGATTAAATCATCTGTGAAACTTTGCATCCAACTAGAGGTTCCTCAAGCCTTGATAGAAAATAATATTTTATTCTTTTCAGTAAGTCAAAGTTCATGAAAGTAAACATTATTGTAAACATAAATGTCTGAATGCTCCCTACTCATAATTTATACCTTTTACTTTGTTTCCCTTTCAATGGCGTTCAAAGCCAGTTTTCCACTCCAAGGTTAGGGAAAAGGTAATGGTGAGAGCTAATCCTGGGATAAGTATTGAAGGGCAAACTAATGACTGATGGAACTCCCTTTACAGCCACTATGGTAGTAGATTGGGTCTTTCAGTGTGGGAGTACTGACTGGATACACATGGCTGTACAGTAGCAGCAGACAGTGTATAAATGTCATTTAGCATCCATAGGCTTTGAAGTGCCAGGGCTGCTTTTCATCCCCAGTCCAACTGTGTAATAAACAGTGAAATTTAGGATCTAGGATTGACAGGTCTGTACCTTGCTTTCAGTGTAGCAGATAGTGAAAACTCAAATCTATGCTTCAAATGGAATATTACCTTTCAGAAACTTTCAACTACAATGGTCACACATCATCACCAAAACAAAACTAGTAAACTGAAGGACTTAAACATGGCTTTTTCTTGGATAACTCATGGATCAACACAATGCTAACTTTTTTTTTTACATTTCAGAACAAATATTAGATTTAGCTAGCGCCTTTACCAAAGACCAAAACTGTTTAAATGGTCCAATTTAAGATAAAAAAAATAATTAATGTTTGAAATTATAAGATCACAATTAAACTGATAGGGGTCCTAAGGTATAAAGATAATTACATTTTTCTAATCTTACTAAACAAGACAAATTACCTGCAGGCCCTCTTATAAAAGATGAAATCTTCATAATAAGTGAATTAATCAAGCAGCAGCTTGCTACTGCACATGCATTTAGAACAGAAATGATTCAAAGACTTATTTTATGGGGAAATTAATGGAAACAGGCTTTTCATTCTTTTGCATCAATTGAAAACCTCAGCAACCAGCTGCCCACTTGTCAAGAAAACAGAAAGAAGCTGGAAACAAAGATAAATAAAAACACCTTTTTCATGGCACTTTTGAAGAGAAAAAGCAGCTCCCATTTAGAACAGCCATCTGTTTGTTATTTAATATGGTTGAATTACATGCTGTAATGAGTTTGTTTCTGCATCACTCATTGCAATGGAACACAAGTTCACTCTCATAATGTGCTGCAGTTTTTAAAAGCTAATCATTTAATTGGACACAATAGTCAGTGACAAATGGAGATGTAAAAACTCAGCCAGCTGTAGAGTGAATATGTAATCATTGTGAAATCATATTATTTTACACGCTTGAAGACTCCTTAATATAGTATCTGATGTATATTAACATGGTGCACTTTAAACAAGCATTCGAACACACTATCATATTGCATATTAATTTAGTTAATTGAAAGGACTTGGGATTCTCAAGGTTGTAAATATTGATAATTATATTGTGCTTTTTAAAATAATGCTAATCACATGTGTGTGCTAAGTAATTCATGATTGTTTCATTTTAGAGTAAGTTTATCATACACTAGGAATTAAATGGTATCTTATATTAATGTTTGAAAGAGGTCTAAACACCTGCAAAACCAATGAAATGTCATGAATGGTTGGACAATCCCATTAGTTGTTCTGATGGTTCAACCATTTTTCAGACATCTATCTACATTTTGTTGTTTGGAACAGATATTGTAAAAACAAAAAACAAACGCTTAAGAATTCTATCTTTATGTTCTTTGATATCACATTTATATTATTTAACTGGCAGTGTTTATTACATCAGTCTAGCAGCATGCATACAAAGAAATAAGAAATACCCTTTTAAGAAATGTGCATAATAATTAATATGTTACAAATTGCAAAATTTCACTTGAAGATCAAAACCAGATGTACTTGAATTTGAGTAGTCTATAAATGAGGTTCAACCAGACATTGATACATATAAAATTCAACCTATAGGGTTGGTCTGAGATGTTATTTGTTGATCATATTCTCATGGCTTGCATTTGTTTTGTTTTTACTATTTTGAAGAACAGTAACATTCTTTTGAAACTTAAATAGACATACATATTTTTTTTTCAATTCAGAAAGCACTACAAACTATAGTTGGACCTTAGAAAACATAAATAATAATTTTACACATACTTTAACTTTTAAAGTGGTAAACTGTCTCCTTTCAGGTGTAGCTTTATTGACAACCAGTATACCCCCTCTCAAGAGGCTAGTGTTTTTCCTGTCCTACAGAGGTAAGTGGGTGAGCATTTCCTTTTCTGGGCTTATATTATAATTATTTTCTTATTATTTATTGTGTTATTTATTAAGAATATGCCCTAGGTGGACCAAGCAGTAGCCACATGTTCTAAACGCAATTCCAATTGAATAATCAGAATTAAAGGACATGATGGAACATACATGGTACTTTGAAGAAATCATACATGTCATTGGGGACTGATCGGGGACTGATATTTTTTTCTCTTAAATATCTAAACTTTTCCAGTGACCAAACAGCAATCAAGACCACAGCAAGACCAAAGTCTTATTAAGTAGGTTTATTTGGTAACAAAGTAATATACATACAGTTCTGATTGATGAATAGATGGTGGTCGTAGGTACTGTGGCTCAGTATTTTTGGTGAGATGGAGGAGAAAGAGACCTTGCCCTTGTAACCATGAGTATTTATACCCTTTACCTTCAGTTAGGGTATAAGTTCTTACTATATATGGGCAATATGTGAATGTAAGGAATTCTATTGGAGCAGTCATAGGATAAATCGGCATTCCACATAAGACCCTCTAAGATATGTCACATGATTGATAACATATGTTCCTAGCATTCAAGTTGCATTGGATAGCACCTACCAAAAAACACCCTCTGATCCATGCCCTTGAATAAGGGGTTACTGTTTGGGTCCCATGTGGAAAAACCTCTGGACCATATCTACAAGGTAATAAAAAAAAAAGATAACTCCACAATAAAAAGGGCCCATAATAAATGGAAAATATTTTGGGGTGCCTAGAAGAAGCTATGGTTGCAATATGGAAAAGAACCCTGTGATGGGAATGACCTGTACCCCGACTGGGTACACCCAGCAGACGATCCTTAATTCTCCCCATAGCCACCAGGAACACAAAGATTCTACCGCCAGGCAGGACTACCATCGAAGACAGCAGGAAACATAGCTCTTTGGGAACCTCGGCGGCACTGTAGTATACAGAAGTATAGCTGTATGAGCCCCGAGAAACGAGGCTTACCCCAATAACAAGACAGGACTCGTATTGAGGTAAAACAGGAACTAACTTTATTGAGGAAACAATCACCACCTCTTTCGGGAAGGGCAGAGTGAAAGCAGTACATCAAGGAAGAAAGCAATTCTGACGCCAGAGGTATGGGATGCAAGAATTTGAGGAAGACTGACTCAATTAATTTCAGGATCAATGGGTCAGACAAATCATTCTACATGACTCTTCATGAATTCACTCAAAGACCACCAGACCCACTGATAGTATCAAGGACTTACAGAAGAAAAGAACAATTTTTTCAGCAAATCATCTTGAACCTTTTTGAGGAAAAATATAATAGAGCCTAATATCGCTGATTGCAGTACAATTCCAGGGAAAAGGGTATACGGTTAATATCCCATTAGGATTTGGTTAGTTCTAGCAAATCAGGCAACTAACTTACTCAGAATCCAAAATTGTCTACCATAGAGTCTATAGGCCTCCTGGGACTTCTCAAGGCATCCATTCCAGTTGCTCCTTGGGCCAAAGCCAGGATAAGACTGCTTCAATAAGAAATTGAGATATTGGGACAAAATTCCTGGGCTACAGAGTTGCTGTAGATGCAATAGTAGTTTCTTGAACAGAATCATTTTTGGGGAGCACACATGGAAGACATTGGGTCCAAGGTACATAGAACAGTATGGTACAGACACTATCCTGCAATTTCAGAGAGATAAAAGCAGTTTTTTTCTCCACAATCATCCGGAGATGATTGGGTCCTGGCCCTTTTGTTAGGATATATGGCATCATGGACTCTTAAAATATGAACAGATATTAAATAAACACCTGACTTGCCTCTGCCACACTGACTGCAGATTAGGGGAAGACTGTGAGAGTCAGTGCAGTCTTCCCCGCACTGTGACATTGACATTGAGAGGTCCTACCGTGACATTGAGAGGTCCTCTCCCCCGTACTCATCCCCAGGGTCCCTTTGTCCCCTCATTCTCTAAGCCACATCGCTCTTTTACTTACTCCCTGTAGTTCAGGTATAGCTCAAATAAACAACACATGCAAACAGTACTTGCATGTATAGATCAACTAAATAAGACATACAAACCCAATATTTGCAGGTATACATACTTAATGTACGGAAACATTGCATAGCAGGCATAGATTAACACATTAACACACAAATCCAGCTTTGCGTGTGTAGATCAATTGAAATTCACATGTAAACTCAGTACTGAAGGTATAGATCAAAAAAACAGAATCAGACATACAAATCCTGTATTTGCAGGTATACAATAATAATGTATGGAAAAATAGCATTGCAGGTATAGATCAACTGGAAATCACATGTAAACTCAGTACGGAAGGTATAGATCAAATTAACAACACATGGAAATAACATTGAAGTTTTTGATCACCTGAATAAGACATACAAACCCTGTAATTACAGGTATACATAAATAATGTATGGAAACAGATATGGATCAACAGAATAACACCCAAACCTAGCTTTGCAGGTATAGATCAATTGTAATTTACATAAAAACGCAGCATTAAAGGTATAGATAAAACCCTAAATTACAGGCAGCACCCAGATAACACACATAGGACTTGCTATCTTTGTCCCTAAACAGCCCAGCATTAGTCAACTTTGTCCCCAAACAGCCCGGCCTGTGCCATAAACACCCTGACTGTGCCATCTTTGTCCCCAAGGCTCAAACACCCTGCTTGTGCCATCTTTGCCTTTCTACAAATCAACTATACATCTATGATACACACACTTTTACAGTCACTCACTAATTCACACTTTCATTCACATAATTCATTCACACAATCATTTACACATATTCAGGAATGCATTCTCACAAATTAATTCTCTCACTCATTCACACAATTCATCCACACATTAATTCATATTCTCACTCATTCAGACAGTTCACCCACACATTAATTAATTCATTCTCTCACACATTCTCACTCTTTATTTCAATATTCTTACTACCCCCTTCCTCACAAGCTACCTCTCCTCCCTTTTCTCACTATCTACCCCCTCTCCCCCTTTTCTCGCTATCTACCCCCTCTGCCTCCCTTCTCACTATCTACCCCCTCTGCCTCCCTTCTCACTATCTACCCCCTCTGCCTCCCTTCTCACTATCCACCCCTTCTCACTATCTACCCCCTCTCCTCCCCTTCTTACAATCTACCCCCTCTCCCTCCTTTCTTACTATATACCCCCTCTCCCCCATCTCACTATCTACCCTCCACCTTTATAGTTCACTTACCTTGCAGAGGCCTTGCGCATCAAAAAAGAAAAAAAAGGACGCCGTTTCAATTGGGGAGGCCACTGATTGACTTAAAGTCCCATTGCGGGACTGTCCCGGGCAATCCGGGACATGTGGTTACCCTAGATGTTATATGTGCCTCTCTTAATATTTACTTGTAAATTTAACCCCCCACAACTTTTTACATAACTTTTAACACCCACATCCCAACAGATACAGGCCATGGTGTAGGGGGTCTGTGCCTCTCATAGGGTCTTTTATCATAATTAACCCACATTATCTGACTGGGCTGGGGATGAGGGTATGGAGATATGGTTGTGCCATATACCCTTTTTTTTATCCCACAATGCATACAGAAGGGATCTTCTTACTTATGTATTTTTCATTTTTATTTATTTCTTTTTTTTAATATAGAGCCAGGGAGAGGTGATAATTTTATTAAGGTTCACAAAATTCGAGGATGCATACACTAGCAAATAACTTGATGCCTACGGGGGCCAGAATGGGCCGGAATGGACCTTTACTGGGAATGCCGAGTCGGGGCCTGACTGCATTGTTTGAGTTTTGGGGGTGGAGTCTTTTTGGAGGTTATTTAAGGGCAGGTCTAACTAGGCTAGGGGCCATTTTGTGGACAACACTACAGGTATACTTAGCAGAATCAAATCATGTTATTTGATTCAGCGTGCATAAAATTCATGGTTTTCATTCTAATAACAAATTTATGATATACATATTTTTTTACGATTACTTTCCAATCAGTAATATTTTATTTGCCTGGTTCAAGGAGAGAGAAACAGAGAGAAAACATGCAAAACAGTAAACTATATTACCATTTTCCTTAGCCCAATACAACAGTGGTTAAAATACCAAATTATTTAACTAGAAAATAACTAACAATTGTTGACCAGAAAAAATACATACTTTAGCAGTTTCCATATATTTTAACATAAGAAACAAAAATGTTTTATTATTATATTATGAACCTGCTGGACGCCTTGTATCATGAAGAAAAATTAGGTGAGTTTCTCCCTTGAGTCCTGCAATTGTAGGAGTTGGGTTCCATTTTAGGCACAAACAGATGGCTCTATAACAAATAAGCAATTTAAATAAACATTAATGCACAAAGGGATAACATTTTATTAGAAATGCAGTTTTAATCCTGTTAACTGCTGTTGACATTGCTGCTACATAGATTCTGATAAATATAAAATTATAATTAAAGCCGAATATGATAAATGTGCTACATTAGCCGTATTTTTTTTAGCCTCTAAGACTAAATGTTTATGCTCTTTTGCAGTTGTATTGTATTTCATTTCATATTTGATAATGTTGTTGATCTATTTAACATGAAACACTATGTGTGGTTGACCAGAAAATGTCAGAAATTAATAATAATACTGATGCATACATTGTGAAAACTGATACTTTCTGTCTATTACCATGTATAGATTTCATTTATGAGGTGCAGGCAGATTCTGTAGGGGAGAGTGAAATAAGTGTTCCCTCAAACATTCTCTGACGCTCCTTGATGTGTGACCAACATTTTTGGCATTCAATTATTCAGTCTTACAGTTTATATAGGACTGAATATTATGTGTATTGAAATTAAATGAATGTATAAATGTGGGGCATTTAACGAATGAAAAGCTACCGCATGCATACATTACTGTATGTTCTAACCATGTTCCTGTTTTTGCGCCTCTATACAAAAAACTAGGGAACATGTTACGTAAGCGTTGTATATTTCGGGCTATGCACTTGCCTTGACTGCAAATATCCCTGTATGAGGGATCCATGAACAGCACAAGTTATTAATCTGCTTGATGTTATAAAACTACTTGCTAAACTGTATTACAAACCTTGATGCTTGTTTAAATTGTCTACATTATTATTTGTTTTTATACCATATGAGAAGTGTTTTGAGTGCTTTTGCAGCACTAACATTGTACATTTATAGTATAGCATAGGACATTCTATACTCCCCCATATACTCCCAAATATACCATATTTGCTCGATTATAAGACGAGGTTTTTTCCAGAGCAAATGCTCTGAAAAATCCCCCTCGTCTTATAATCGAGGTCGTCTTCTAATCAGACCTCATTCTGCTGGGGCCAGGCTGCTTACCGGGCTTTGGTTGCGAGCAGCGCCCAGGAGAACAGGAAGCTAGCACAGTCCTCACAAAACTCTGCCTCCCCCTCCTTCCTCTGGGGGCGGGGCCAGAGAAGTTGCTCGCACAGCCGGGCCCCTGCAGAAGTCTGCAAGTGGGAGATCTGCAGTTCAGGTAAGGGGGTGGGGGGGTCGGGGGTTTGAGCAAGTATGTGTGATTAATGGAATGAATGGGTATTTAAATGTTTGTAAATGAGTGTGTGTGTGATAGCATGTATGTGTAAGGGGGGTGGGGGTGGTAGCATGGCATAGGGAGGCTGTAATCACACTACTATCATCCACAGGTTCCAGCATGTACTGGCTGCCTTGGCTTGATAGGAGTGTGATTGCTGTTAGCAGTATATATCTATATATATATATATATATATATATATATATATATATATATATATATACCTCCAGAAATGCATTTTAACCCCCTATATGCCACTCAGCCCCATGATATGCCTTTTAACCCCCTATATGCCAGAGTGGCATATAGGGGTATAAGGCATATCATGGGGCAGAGTGGCATATAGAGGGTTAAAAGGCACATCATGGGGCAGAGTGGCAAATAGGGGGTATAAGGCATTTCTGGGGGCAGAGTGGCAAGCCTGGGGGCAGATGTGCATAAATGGGGGGGCAGGTTGGCAAATAAAAGGAAATAAAAAATATATATTTTTCTCAATCATAGCTTTTATTAAATATGAAAATTAGTTTACATGAATTAATATTTACTAGTAAAACTTTTTTCCTATAGGGTAGTGTTATATTCAGGCTTTTTGTTTTTTTCCTAAATTAATATTTTGATTTTGGGGGGGTCGTCTTATAATCAGGGTCGTCTTATAATCGAGCAAATACGGTACATACTGTATAGTAGACTTGTGCATTCGTATTCAGGCGAACATGAAAACAAACATGAAGGTGCGTTTTCATTGTTCAGCCCGAATACCGAAGAAACGAACATGGCGGTGGCAAAATGTACACGAAGACACTCAACACAAAGGATTTAAAGGATTTTCATGTTCATCTTCGTCTTTGGCAATATCTCCAACTAATCTCCCTGGTCCCGGAAATCCATAGGATCGTGCAAGGAGTTAAAGGTCCATGCAAGCGACTCTATTGGTCGACTGCAGGTATCAACCAATGAAGGCGCTCCCTGCCGGCGACCAATAGAGTCGTTCCTATGGACCTTTAAGTCCTGTTCCCTCCCCAGGCCATGTTTTGGCTTCAGGAGTTAACGGTCGGTGTGAGCGAATATATTGGTCGCTGGCAGGGAGCTCCTCAAGCATCAACCAATGAAGGAGCTCCCTGCTGGCGACAGTATGGATCTTTAACTCCTGTTCCCTCCCCAATCCAAGTTCCGCTGTCAGGAATTAAAGGTCTGTATGAGCGACTCTATTGGTCGCCAGCAGGGAGCTCCTCTGCCAGAGCGGGGAGACCAGGCTGAGTTTAGCCGTCAAGAGTTAAAGGTCTGTACGAGCGACTCTATTGGTCGCCGGTGACCAATAGAGTCGCTCGCAAATATCTTTAACTTCTGGAACCTCCATAGTCGCCGAGTTAAAGGTCCGTAAGAGAGACTCTATTTGTCGCCAGTAGGGGGCTTGTCTGACATCAACCAATGAAGAGCAGCTGCACTTCATTGGTTGATGGCAGAGGAGGCCCCTGCCGGCAATCAATAGAGTTGCTAGTACGGAACTTTAAAATTGTGGCGCCAAAGCTGTTGCGTACCACGTTAACCCTGTATTAACCCCTTCAAAAATAAAAAATGAACACGAAGAATGTACACGAATATTCTCCCGAACAGAACACAGGAACAGGTGAATATTTGTGAAATACGAAGATTTTTTTTCCCCACGAAGACGAACACGAAGACTTGGCCAGCTCTCAAGTCTACTGTATACTCCCCCAGTGCACTTGTACACAACGTTGATTGTATTAGCTTGTTTTAATGTACCTTTTACTTGGTGTTTTTGCTGTCCAAGAAAGATTATCTGTTTGTGGACTAAGCTTGTTTGTATATCCTGTCAATATCCTTAGGACTATACTGTCTACGTTTTAACCTTTGCTTCAGTTCACCTGATTCCTTATCAAAAGATTCAGTTCAATTTTAATCTCAAAAACTCACCTATAGGCACCCCTGAATTAGAGCTGGTGGCTTAAAGTAAAGTATTACCTGGTATAGGTTTTCTGTGGTTATGGGTAGGAATACCTCCTTTCCACAAATGCATGTCATGTTTGCCTTGGAGTTTAAGATGCAAAAACTATTCCATCCTTATGATCTATAGTTCATTTTAGATTCAAATTATCATTCATGTATTGCTCATGATTTCATTAACTGATACTCCTTAACGTTCCACATTAAGACCAGATTATAAATATGTCTTCCACACCACATGGGAATTGAGCAGATAATCACTTCTAAAGATACAGCACCACTCCCACATCCCATATACAGATTAGCATAGGATGGCACAAAGCTGGTCCCCATGGCTGTGCCTTTAAAGGTTAAAAGAAATTCAATATAACAAAAATAGTGGTAGAACAGATACAGTGACGAACATCCAAAGTGACCCCTTATATAGTCCTCACTCCACTCTAAGTCTTTCAGCTGCAGCAAAAACATGTTGAGTATCTAATGTAACTTCTGAGCATTTTAACATAATGTTGAAGCCTCATATCCAAAATTTAGGGGTTACAGGATACTTTCTGACAATGTACTCTCTCTTTTTCATCTATTATGACTTTATCCATATGTCTTTCCAAATTATTATATGCTTTTTGAAACACAATTCATCCTATAATATGTATTAGTGTCATCCAATTGCCTCCTTGCTTCTTTAACTCCTTCACAACAAGGCCTGTACATGTAATGGCCACATTTAAATTGCTGCAGTGGCCGCATTTGGGAGAAGCATCACAAATGAGGCTAACAGTGGACATTGGGAGGAAAGTCCCCCCCCCCGCCAAAAAATGTCATCCAACTAAAACAGAGCTTTCTTATCATAATTGGTGTTGCTGATATGCCTTCATATCCAGGCATTCAGCAACACAACCCCCCTACCCTGATCGACCATGCAACTCCTAATGGAGCAAGTCCATATCTTCACAAAAATTGTCGCATGGAAAGAGTTAAAATACTGGTATTTGAAATGCCCATGGGGTGTCTAGTTTCAAAAAAATTATGAATTAATGGGGTAAATTGAATTGGCTGGGTTCAAAGATATCCCAAAAATAGGACATGGGCACAGACTGTCCAGATGTCAAAATTCCCCCAAAAAATGCATACCACGCAAGGTGGCCTTTTACCTCACAAATAAACCAACAAACTCATGCATGGGGGTATCACTGTACTCAGGCATCAAAGATGTCCCAAATAATAACATGGAGCAGGATGATCACATGTCAAAATTCCAATTTATTGGACATATAGAAGACTTCAAAATAATTACTATGCAAACTGATGTATAAATGTATTTATCGATTCATTAAAATGTATGTTACTTTCATAGCAGTCTATATTGTTTATATCACTCAAGGTTTTCCAAACTGGTTTTAATTACCCTAGTTTATTATTAGTATGACTCTTAACTATTTTATGTTTGAAGACAAATAAAGCATGCATTTAATACTCTGAAGAAGAGATCCTGTTATGTTCTTTCCATATTTAGGAGGAGATATGATGGTGATGCCCCATGGAATATAGGAGGTGTGTGTTACAACATTGGTAAGTGTGCTGCTTGTCCTAATTCTCTAAATAGGACTGGTGTTGGCCCCAGGCGAATCATGTGGGAGTCGAACAGTGGCATATTATTCCTAGTGACATCTATTAGGGCACTTTACTAGAGATCAAAATCTTTACTCATCTGATGTTCCTCCGTCTAAAGAGAATTCTAATTATGTAAAGTCATACTGCTCCCCTTATTTCAGGGGCTCAAATGTATTTGGACAAATCAACACAATCATAACTAAAATGTTCATTTTTAGTACTTTGTTGAAAATCCTTTGCAGGCTATGACTGCTTGATGTCTGGAACACATGGACATCACCAAACGCTTGGTTTCCTCCTTTGTTATGCTTTTCCAGGACTTTACTGCAACTGTCTCCGGTTGTTGTTTGTTTGTGGGTCTTTCTGCCTTAAGGTTTATCTTCAGCAAGTTAAATGCATGCTTGATCGAGTTGAGATCAGGTGATTTGCAGAATATTCAATTTCTTTAAAAACCCCTGGGTTGCTTTCTTAGTATGTTTAAGGTCATTGTAAATCTGTAAAGTGAAGTATTGTCAAATCAACTTCGCTGAATTAGGCTGAATCAAAGAGACAATATATCCCTATACACTTCTGAATTCATTCAACTGCTTCTGTCTTCTGTCACATCATCAATAAACACTAGTGACCCACTGCCATTGGAAGCCATGCATGCCCATGCTATCACACTGCCTTTACCGTGTTTTACAGATGAAGTGGTATGCTTCAGATAAGCTATCCAAGCCTTCTCCACACTTTTTTCTTCCCATCTTTCTGATACAAGCTGATCTTAGTTTCAGCTGTCCACAGAATCTTGTTCCAGAACTGGGCTGGTTTTTTTTTAAATGTTTTTCGGCACAGGCTAATATGGCCTTTCTATATTTGAACCATGGATCCTGTGTTCATCCACTGCTGTTGTCTTTCGTGGACATCCAGGACTTTTTGTGTTGCAGAGCTCACCTGTGTGTTCTTTTTCCCCCAGACTGTACATTTAACCACTCCTTACAAAGATGTTGCAGCTATCTCTGTGATGGATTTTTTTCATTTTTCTGCACCCTACGGATGACTTGTTTCCCTTGCATTGAGAGCTTAATTGTCTTCACCTGGCACATAGTTAATCTGATTGTGTTAATTAGAGTGAGTTAGAGCCATAAGCCTACTCAATGAGTGACCTGGAACCTCTAATCAAAAGTGTGTAAAGCAAGACCTCATCTGACATGCTTGCAAGCACATCCCACGTAATCTCTTGTAACAAAATTCGTCATTGCCAAATATCGCTTCAACTTTATACATTATTGTTTTTTATTATTATTATACTTTATTTATAAAGCACCGACAGATTCCGCAGCGCTGTACAAAGATGAAAATGTTACAGATAACAACAGGTACAATACAGCAATTGACAGAGATACAAGAGGAATGAAGGGCCCGGTTCCCGCCGGAACTTACATTCTAGGTGGATAAGGGGTGAAATAAGGGGTTAGTGTAGGGCGAGATAAGTGTTGTAAGTTGGTGAGAGAGAAGTTTTGATGTTTATGTCAGTGGTAGGCTTCCCTGAAGAGAAAATAAGTTTTTTGTGAGCTTTTAAAAGAAGCTAGAGTTGGTGAGAGAGGGTTTGTGCTGGGAGGAGGTGATCAGTGAAGATGAAAGGAGCAGGTCATTGTTGGATTTGGAGTATATTTGCTGATGAGGGAGGATAGGTAAAGGGTAGTGGCTTTAGTGAGAGCTTTGTAGGATAGAGTTACTATTTTGAATTTAATTCTGCTATGGATGGGGAGCCAGTTTTACATTTCTGTGACATCACAGGACATGCAGGTATATGTTCATTTACTCTTGTTTAGTGCATCCATAGTAGACTTGAATGTGGCCCATAGAAGTGGGTAGTTGTTTTGTTTTATTTTTTACACTACTAAACTTCTTTTCTCTAAATAGGTAATGTAATTAGTTGTTGTTATAAAGCTCTTTAAAGTCCTTTAATTAGCCATTTGAAATGAAAAAAACTAACAAAAAACTCACAAACATTGATACAAGTAATGCCATGCCCTAACCCAAATGTTTCCCTATTTAATATATTAATATCTAATCTTTTCCATGTTCATTTCATTATAAACCATGTTTTGGACTGTGAAGTCCCCAATTACAGTATGCAACTAAAACAGAGTTTATTTTAATAACGGGATTTACATTAAAATGAGGTGTTTAAAAATCAGATACCTCAGCAAAGAAGTTTTCATCTTTAATCATTAAGCTACCGGTACAAATTGAGCCCTGCAGTAATTCTATTCCCATTGGAGATTGAAGATTTAACAAAATTTGGTGGATTAAACATTTGTGTATGAGTGAACATTGTTAAGTGTTTTTGTGACTGTTACTAAATTATCTCAGTAGTAGATTTTAATGATATAAAAGGTAATTTGTATTTTGTATGTGATAATATTTGTTGGTTTTGAATTAATTTATATTATGCTCAACTGAAATGGAATATATATATATAATGCCGTGCTTAAACCTTAAAATATGTTGAAATGTTTATTGATTTAAAAAATTATTATACTTTGAAACTGATTGAGTGTTGTCATTAAAACATATAGGTATAGTACCGATATATCTTATTTGACAAGTATCAGTTTCATTTCAGAAAACCAAATATTGGTGGCAATATATATATATATATATATATATATATATATATATATATATATATATATATATATATATATTATATATGTGTGTGTGTATGAATTTACTTTACTTTATTTACTAAGTGTATCACTAACATCTATAGACTGACTTCTCTAGGACTCTCCATTTAGAATAAATGAAAAGAGAAAAAAATAGAAACCTACTTTATTAAATGTAGCACAACGATTTCTGAGTTATTGAATTTGATGGTTTTCTAAATATCAATATTATGTTATAATGTTGCATATACAGTACTTTTGTTTTACTAATGGGATTATGTCTTTTTGGGAATATTTTGGTCTTGTATATATTAACAGCACTGTAGTCTTGGAAAATCTTTTAAGAGCAAACTTCCAGATAAAAACTGTCTAATTGACAAGAAGGAGTGCTATTGCAATTTGACTGTTGTAATTTTTTCTTGTTTTTGGTGTTGTTGTTGTGGTTTTGAGTATATTATAAATTGTTTGCACATGAAGGGTTTTCACAAAAACTGCCTTGTTTTAAAAATGGCAAGTGTAAACCGCAACATCAAAAACCGCACAAACAAATGTCACTTAAAACCTAAATCTGTAAGTGTGAAAAGGGAGTAAGAGATATAACTGTACACCTATCAAGGACTGACCATTCAAAATGTGCTTGCAACCTAAATACACAACCCAATTACACTCAAAGCCCTCACCATACACAAAGGCTTACAGTATTGCTTACACTAAAAAGCACTCCCTAAAGGCAAAAGACGCAAGCAGAGCTACTGGAACCAAATTTACTTGCAATCACCCAAAAGCAAACAGATTTGTTTTAGTGCAACAGTTTATGAGATGGGGTTTGTGCACCTAGTTACAGAAGCACATGGTATTTCAGAAGAGATATATCCTAACAACCAATACACAACTTAAGAATGTACACTCGAATGCTAGCAAAGATCATAAAGTTTTCTAACTAAAACACCAATAATTAAGCTAGACACTTATTAAGACATTATAGAAATTAACAAAGTATTACAAGAATTATAGTAAAAACAATATTTGTTGGTTACTCAGGGGGTTTCCTAAAATATATTTGTATAAAGCAATGCAATGCTGTATACTTATCAGTTCCTGGGCACTCTTTCAATTTAGCACGTAGACATGGAGAACTACTAGTATGGATATAAATGGCTGCATCAACTTGGCTATAGTCGGGCTTTTCAGGACTAAACTCTGCCTTGTTTAGACTTTTAACCAGGCTGTTTTCCCTGACTACTAATGGGTTGTCCTAGCTTCTTGTATTTAGCCTGGTAGAGCCTGTTTTCCCTGCTATGTAATAGAGAAGTCTGTTGTTTAGCTAGCTTGGAAAGTCATCATTTTGCTGTTGGAAGATATGCTAAATGGTAGTACTGTATTTTTGTAATTAAGCTAGTTTTTTTGGTCATGGGGACACAAAAATAGAAATAAAATGTTCTTGTAATGACTGTAATTTACGTTTATCTGTGTGGAGACTATTAAAATAATCAGACATGTTTGATCTGGTTGCTTTGTGGGAGTCTTTCTATCAATTATAACAGTATTTTTCTAACAACTTGTAAGTGAGAAAACAGGAAAGAGGGAAAGTAAATCTTGTACATGTTGCATGTTTTAATTTTTTCCTGGATTTGTATCAGATCACTGCTGGTACCATGTTGGAAATTGGCATTCTGTGCACATCTTGACTCATGAATCAGGTGGTGTTCAGGCTACATTGCTGAGAAAAATGTCAGCAAGTTGACAGAAAAGCCCTGGGTGAGAGTATGGAGCAGGAGAGGCACATGACTGAGGGGAGATGACAGGCAGCCCCCCCCCACCTTTTCCTGTTGTTTAAAAAAAATTCTGCCTAGTCATGGTGGGCTGTCAGTCAGGGAATGATTGACAACCTGAGCTAGTGGGTGATAGGCAGGTGTCATCCCTGTGGGCTGTAGGTCACTATAAAGATGTAAACCCACCCCGCTTAGGTCATTCATTTTACTCACCTGGGAAGGTTTTTCCCCCCTCCTACCCCTGTTTTCTGGTACTTTTTGGTTGGTTGTTGGGCTGGCATAAAGCAAGGGTTAACCACCTTGGTGTGCAGGCCCTCAGCCTAAGTGCAGGACACTCCTTGGGCTTGTGCCTGACGGAATCCAGTCATGACAGCTGGTTCAGTGTAGTTTACGGTTATTAAGTGGTTGTTTTAACAATTAACACTTTATAGTTATATTTCAGGGCTTGCATGTGTTTACAAGTGGGTCATGTGGTGCAGCACATGCATTGCCATATTGTTTCATGTTTTCATGTGTTTTCAAATATTGTATTTTGTATTATAATAAAGTTATTTTATATCTGTGTCACGGTGTGGAAGGTGAAAAACGGACTGCACCGTGGCCTAAATTATCCATAGTCGACTTTATTTGGGGGGGACAAAAGAGGGCGTCACATTGGCACTACCTCAGTCATGCTTGCCAAATAAAATGGGGGAGCTCGAGTGACTGTCAAGTGATGAAAAGTATGACGTAACTGGTATCACATTAACGTAGTTGGATGATTTTCCTGACTAGGCAATAAGTTTAAATAGCAAATAGGAAAGGGTAGATTTATGTGATAGTTGATTCAAGGCCTAATCATTAGGAAACACTATATGCTGGTGATAAAGTGGAAGCCAACATGGGTAGAAATTTGCCCAGCTATTAGTACTTATGGGGAAGATCAGCGTTTACTTAATTGTGTTCTATGAATGGGCGAGCAAAAACATAGTTCATGGTGTTTCAGTTGATGTTATATATTTTGATTTTACAAAATGATTTAATGCAGTTCCACTTATAAGGTTATTGGACAAATTGAAAACCACTTTCTTATTCAATATTGCTTGCTGGATTGAAAGTCGTTCATTTAAAGTTCTCCGATTGGACAAAAGTGGTAAGTGTTGTATCTCAGAGTTCTGACTATGCTACTAAGTGAGATAAAAACATGAATAATATATTTTTTTTCTGGACAAGGCATTTACACTAACTTGATATTTTATACTATATCTGACTTTCTAGTATTATTTTTTGATGTTTCATTTCCAGCAATTCAATTGTTATGTGGTATAAACATGTAAATAATTACAAATCAAACATTTTTTTTCCTTATTTCCCAATAATTTATTCAAATAGACAAAATCATTTGAACTAGAGAAGGGTAATACATGTTAAGTAACTCAGGAAATATTTTATTCACTGATAGCTAAAACAGGATATTGCTATTTGTATTTTAGAACAACAAAGCTATATTTAGAGTGATATACTGTTAGTGTGACAAACACTTCTTAAGTAGACATGTCCCATAAAATTAAATACAGTCTCATTTTTAAATCACTGGTAACAAAAACTGTGTGCCGGTAAACTTTATATTGTGCACATTTTAAAAGAAATGCTTTACTCATGTATAAATATAAATATGCAGAATAATATGTCTGCATTATATCATCAGCTTTATGTTATACTAGCTTGTAAATGATGCACATTTAAAGTTGGGTGGTAAGTAATCATACTTTATACCATAGACTAAAAAAACATTGGATATACTATACAGTTTAATGCCCATTGTTTAGAATTGTTTGGCAAGTATAAAATATTGTCAGCATGTACCTTTATTTATTACAATGCAAACTATAACACGGTTAACTTGGAGCTCCTGCTAAAGTTCACTAATTTCTCTATTACTAGTAATGTCAGAATTTAGTAGCTATGTAATGTGTACTTAAGTTCTTCTTTGTGAAATTTAAGTCGGTAGTTTATGAACTAAATAATTATGGTTTAAATACCATTACATAGGTTTATTTGACTGAATAAAATAGGATTTAGGAAAAGTGATGGATTTGCTATCATTTCGTTTACGAAATTACCACAAAGAATAAAAAGGATAATAGAATAACTATAATATTCAATTTGTTTATTCAAAAATGTATTTGCTATATGCAGAACTGACCCTTAACCAAGGTAGCAGAAACGTTTTTTGTCACAAGAGTCATAACCAACACATATAGTATACTTAGAAAAGAACAACAGTGAACTCTAGTGGTAATTTTCTGTAGAAATTACCACAGTTAAATAGTGAGAAGATATGTTTCTTAATGAGTATTATCTTTTACTTATATGGCATCAAAAACGCACTTCATACAATACATATATATATATATATATATATATATATATATATATATATATATATATATATTACATATATAATACATAGACATATATTACATAGACATATACATAGGACAATTAACTTGCATGTTTTCAGAAATGTTATGTATATCAATATGTGCTTTAAGTGCACATATCTGAACAATTCATAGCAGAATTTGGACTGTTTGATATTTTTACAGGGGCCAGAAGCAGTGAAGCCATTCTAGTTTAAATTCATTTATTTTGTATTGATATAATAAACCATGCCCTAAAGAGAAAATACCTTTTGTAAGACTAAGTGATATATTGTTAACCCAGGAGTTTACAGAAATTTGTATTAGAGCTAAACGTCTCAACGATCATAGTTTAATATGTATTATGAAAAACCTTCATAAAATATAGTTTATATGGAGAGTTAATAAAAGTAGAAATATTCAACACTCCAGTAAATTCTTGGTTTAGTGAATGAACTACAGATATACTCTTTTTCCTCTACATGCTTGATTCCTGCCATTAATAGGATCAGCTGTTTCTGTGATTCACCACTTCATACTAACAATCATCAAGTTAAGGGTTAACCTAACTGACCAGACTTGGCTGAGATTGCATGCCCTCTCATGCATTTACTAACATGCAAGGGTGTGTGCAAGTACATGATACTTAAATTTAGTAATTTACAGGCGAGGGCATGCAAGTTGAATGAAAACATGAGAGTCCTAACCTGAAACTCACAAAACCAATTGTATTCCTATTGTCTCCAACTATAAACTCCATCCAGTCTTTAACTGTGCCCAAACAAAGGCTCTCCTCCTCCTCTTCCTTTTCCCGTCTACAAGATTTCACTCGAGCTGCCCCATATCTCTGGAATCTACTTCTACAGAACCTTCAGCTTTCACCCTCCCTCCCAACATTCAACAAAAATCCCAAAACCCACTTCTTCAGAGAAGCATTCCACCTTAGCTGCTAGAACTTCCTTGTCATTGAGACAACCACCACACTACCTCTCAACCTTTCTCTGTGCCTTATACCCCCCACACTACCTCTCACCCATCACCGATACCCCCCCAAACTACCTTTCACCCTTTCTCTGTGCCTTATGTTTGTCACCCCATTCCCTCAAGAATGTAAGCTTACAAGCAGGGCTCTCTCCACCTAATGTATCGGTTTGTCTTAGTCTGTCAATTCTCCTCTTGTGGTACCCCTTGAATATATGCATTGTATTAAGCACTGCGTAAATTGTTGGCGCTATATAAATAAAAGATAATAATAATAAAAATGTGCTGCTTTTAAATTTAATTGCCTTTGGGTCCTCTATGATACCCCACACCTTGCGCAATTGGATGAGGTAGATTTAAAATGTCTTATTTTAAAAACTTGCGGGCACATGGACTTACCTTGTGTTTATTGAAATGAATAGATAATGGGTACTACTGGTAATAAAATAAATTGATTAAAATGAAAAGTGCCCAGGGGGAGGTCAATCCAAGTATCCGTTGGGTACCAGGAAGGTGGACAGTGAAAATCAATGTCCTTACCTTTTCAGGGCATTTTGAAATAATGTCCTTGTCTCCTCCTCTTCAGACCAGGGAAAGAGGCCTTCCAAGAAACAAAAAAAAGAGATGTCTGACAGGAAGTGTCCAAAACATGGGAGTCTTAACTAGGCATATGGAGCTATCTCTCTGATAGAATGTAAATCATCCCATAATTTCAGTTTGGCCCTAGAAGAGGGTTATTCAGTATGAAGGTCACCCTGAATGGGAATGGAGATAACTCCTAATTACTAGACTTGTGCATTCGTCTTCAGGTGAACATGAAAACGAACACGAAGAGTGCGTTTTCGTGTTCGTTCCGAAGACATGAAGAAGAGAAGATAGCGGCAGTAAAACGTAGACGAAGACACACAACACGAAGAATCTTCGTGATTGTCTTCTTCTACTAATCTCCCTTGTCCCTTCCCCATCTAGCCTACCTTATCTTTGCGGCATCGCAGGAGTTGACGGAAGCGGAAATCCGTAGGTTCGCTGTCAGGGGTTAAAGGGCAGTGTGAGTGAGCCTATTGGTCGCCTGCAGGGACCTCCTCTGGCATCAACCAATTGGCTGGGTAACTTGACTGTGAGAGACGACTGGTCTCCCTGCTCTCCCAGTTGAATGTCCGTACAAGTGACTTTATTGGTCGTTCGTACTGACTTTTAACTGTTGCAGCAGGGAGACCAGTGGTCTCTCCCGGCCAAGTTACGGCACCAGGATTTTAAAAGTCGGTACGAACGACCAATAGAGTTGCAGGGAGACCATTGGTTGATGGCAGACGAGCCCCCTGCTGGCGACCAATAGAGTTGCTCATACAGACATTTAAACTCCTGGCGCCAGAGCTGTTGCGGTACGCGTTAACACCGTATTAACCCCTTATACAAAATCGGAAAAAAAGAAGAAAAAACGAACATGAAGAATGTCCACGAATATTACTCGAAGAGAAGTAAGGAACTGGCGAATATTCATAGAAGACGAACACGAAGACCCCCTGGTGCCCAAGTCTACTTATTACCATAGGGACCAGGGAGAGTTTGCTTTAATTCATGCCCACAGTTTATCCAGGTGTTGGATTGTGTGATGACTCTTATAGGAATCTTTACAATTCCAGCAAAATGATTCCACCTTTTTGTTAGTGTTACTTAGCAGAGCCTAAAGTGGTACTGTCACTCCACAGATGATTAATTTAATTGTCAGTTTCTGAGTCCTTATATAATACTAACTTAATCTCTTGACCGTGTCTGTGTGCTTTTATATATTTAGCAGATGTACCTAATAAAACAGCCACTGAGTATATTATGGTTAGCTAACTAATAGCATTGTAATGTATAATTTCATGTAATACAGAATTTGATAAAATTAAGAGATTGATTTTAAGACAGAGCCACATAAAGTTTATGTTGGCCAATAGCTTTTCAGAAATGTTATGCTACAAATGAAAAGTTGTTCATTTTACTGTTTGCTTCTTTCAGTAAAATGAACAACTTTTCTCATAAAATACCTCTTATTTACTCTACCAGTGACTGTTGCCTGTAGTGCTGGGTCTGTTGAACACGCACACTCATGCACAGGTATTGGGTATGCATTCCCAATATATTCTACCCTAGCAGCTGGCTTCAGGGTTGAGTCACATGACCTGGACAGCTAAGATCATTCATTGGGGATAAAATCCTTTTCATATTTTATTTGACTGAAGAAACTGTAAGGTCAAACAATTGTTTGAAATAAATGTTCCTTTAATTAAAAAGGGAACCTACAGTATGTTGTTATACATGTATTTATTACATAATTTTCCAACATCTTTACTTTTTTAATCCATTAAAGGTTTGCACTAGAATTATTTCTAGAAATGTAGCTTTAATGTATATCTTAACATTCCAGTTTTTGGCCACAAGATGGCATCAAATGATTAAAAAATGTTTAGGTATAAACTTCCATGTCTTTGCTATGCATTTTAACTAGTTTTGTTTCCACTCATTTTCTCACACTCTTGTTCACATTCTCTAAATGTTCCCTACCATCTCTGCCAACCACTTCTGCAGATGACTTCCCCTTCTACTGATCACTTCCGATTACGCATCTTAAATTCGTCATCCTTTTCTCTTCATCCACATCTTCGCAGACATAACCCAGCAGAATCTTCTGCCAAAATGATGGCGGATGCGGTGAGACAACGTCACTGCATTCCCCACTTTAACTCCGTGAATATGGTGGTGCTTTCTGCGACGTCCTCTCCCCTATCCTCGAATCACTAAAGGGCAGAGCCTCTTGGCACACCTGTCCCTGATTGGAAGAATGGGGGAGCAGGTATGCCCGGTGACTCTGCCATTTTGAGGATGTTTGCCTGGAGGCCATAATAATGAACACTACTTCCACTTAGGGGCGCTTGTGTTATTCGGGGCAAAAAGAAAATAAATAACAACAATAGTGTAGCCAGTAAAAACAAAAGTTGTTCTGTAATATTCAAACTTTTCTCAACATCTTTGAATCTGAATAAAGTGATAAAGAAAAAACTGACCAAGTTGCGCAGTATTTTTCGCCAGTGTAATAGTATGAAAATAAAATTGCACTTACAAGATGATGAGCACACTTAACTGTGTGCTAATGAGCTGTGAATCAAGTTGTAGATCAGGCAGCTTCCAAGACTTCTGAGTGGTCTTGATTGAATAAACGATCCTCAGGTGGTGTTGGATTCACAATGCACTTCAGTGGTTGGTTCCACAAAAAGGACAGGAATTACAGTGTAACTCAAAGTGCAAGTGCTCTGTTCTTTCCAAAAAATGGCTGGTGCCAAAGATCCTCAAAAAAAGTACAAGTGCCATGTACTTCAGAAAAAGAAATCAGGAATTGATCATTGACCCTAAGAGTATTTAAAATCTGATTGTATTTATAAAAATAGATAAATATATATGGAACAAATAAATAAATAAAAAAATGAAAAAATAAATAAAATAACTAAATAGTAAATAATAAAGTCCCAAAAATAAGTCCTGTCCAAATGTGCAAATCCTCAATGCGTTTCGCCTAGACCGGGTAGTCTGTAGTGGCTTCCTCCGGTCCTTGTGCAGGACTTCCGTATATGTCACTTCTACCCCCTCTCCTCTACGTAGTGTCAGGTACCGTGGAGTAGTTGTAGTGAGAACGGAGGAGAAGCCCAACATGCAGGGGTTACTAGAGAGTTCAAAACAACAGGGCAGTGAGAGAGGCAAGTCAATAGGCAAGGAGGCAGGCAGCAATCCACAGCAAGGTCAGTAAGGGTCTAAAGTCTGTAGACAGGGAGTGTTCCAAAATGCAAGGTCAAAGAGCAATCCGAGGTCAGTAACAGTAGCGGGGCAATAGAGGCGAAGAAACAGGTCACAATAGGGACAGGAACACAGAATTGGGAACGCACTGTAACACACAGAGCGTCTCAGAATATCTGAGCACCAGTATATATATATATATACTTACTGGCCACTTTATTAGGTACACCTGTTAAATTGCTCGTTAACAGAAATAGCTAATCAGCCAATCACATGACAGCAACTCAATGCATTTAGGCATGTAGACGGGGTCAAGACAACTTGCTGAAGTTCAAACCGAGCATCACAATGGGGAAGAAAGGGAATTTAAGTGACTTTGAACGTGGCATGGTTGTTAGTGCCAGACAGGCTGGTCTGAGTATTTCAGAAACTGCTAATCTACTGGGATTTTCACGCACAACCATTTTTAGGGCTTATAGAGAATGGTCCGATAAAGAGAAAATATCCAGTGAGCGTCAATTGTGTGGACGAAAATGCATTGTTGATGTCAGAGGTCAGAGGAGAATGGGCAGACTAGTTCTAGATGACAGAAAGGCAACAGTAATTCATATAACCACTTGTTACAGCCAAGGTTACAGCCACCTTGTAGAAAGTATGCCACGAAGAATGACGGCAGTTCTGGAGGCAGAAGGGGTCCAACCTGGTACTAGCAAGGTGTATCTAATAAAGTGGCCAGTGAGTGTATATATATATATGCACACAAGCTATATAAATTTCAGTTTGCAACTACAAGCCAGTGCGCTTTTGACATCGGTAGTGGGGAGAAATATTTAAATACATTTTGAATCACAATGGTTCCGTGAAAGACAGGTTTTGTCAACCTGAGAGTGAACAAGAGAATGACAGTGTGAGAGGGTAAGAGTGGGCACCGGGCAGTTAATTTCATTCCAGAATTAAAAATGCCCCTGAATTTTCGGCCGATTCTTGATAGACATGTGGAAATGGTGTAAAAAGCCCATTTGGTTCAGTCAAAAATTTGGGGCCATTTTCATTCTAGAATGAAACTTTTTGCCCAGTGCCCACATTCAATTTCACTCACATTCTCGTTCACTCTCTCTCACGCTCTCTAAATGTTTCTACCTTCTCTGCCGACCACTTCCGCTTCTGAATCTTCTTCGCCCTTCTCTATTCTATCTTCCATCCTTAATCTAGATCCTCACAGATGTAGCCCAGTGGGAATTTCCACCAAAATGGGGGTGCTGATGTGACATCTTCTCCAATCCTACAAACGAGGAAGAGGACATCACCGCAAGCACCGCCATTGCTCTCAGTTGGCGCTTTCGATACTCCAGTAGGGGGAGATGATGTGACTATAACTAACTTTTTTACACACTGATAATTATGTGAAGAAATAAAATCGTGAAGGTAATAACTAATATAAAAAGTTGTGTAGTTATTATTTAGTCTTCAAATTGTATCTCAGTATAGATAATGTTATAGTTTAAAAAAAAATCAATAATGTAACTTTAACATAGTTTAATTATTAAGTAGTCAGTGTTTTTACTGTACAAAAAAAATTGCAATCATAGTGGGTGTGTACATAGGACTAATTAACTTATTATTAACCTATTATAAAAATATAATTAGCACGTGATCTAATTAAAAAAAATCCTTATTTGATTCATTACTAAATTTATTACTGATTTAGTACTAAATATTATAAAATATAAATATTTGCTAAAACATTTTTTGCCTATATTGACATATTCCCTATTTTTCCATATTCCCTATATTTCTTTTAGATTCAGCATGTAGAAAAGGAAATTATTAAGTTAATATTAGTAAAACCTGCTACAGTATTATTAAACTAGACTACTTTTATCTCTAAGGCTTTCCACTAAAAGCTATGTTAAAATAGAACATCTTTTGTCTTCAGTTCAAGTACAATATTTGATGGTATAAAGTATATTATTAACAGGAGTTCTAGAAAGCTTTATTTCACAGGATGTCAATGTGTAGCTGTTTTTAGAACTTACCAGTTTGATCTAGAAAATCTAATGGAAGTGAATAATTTTATAACATGAACATGTGCTTGACTGTTTTTCTCATAACAATCAGTATTTTTGAATGTAATTATGACTCTAGGTCTATTTGTATAAATAATGTCAAAATGAATGTCCTTTCTTATTTCTACAAATTCAAAAAGACATTTCTGAACTTCATATAATTTCCTCCTATAATGCCCCTGAATGCTTCTTACTCTTGTTTCTTAGCTTTTAGGGTGAAAAAACGTAGCCTGGTTTAGTTTACCCTTGTTTCCATAAAGACATGGTTGGATAAGTTTGGTGTAGAAGAACTTGACTGGCCCACACAGAGCCCTGACCTGAACCCCATAAAACACCTCTGGGATGAACTGGAACGGAGATTGCGAGCCAAGCCATCTAATCCAACATCAGTGCCTGACCTCACAAATGCTCTACTGGATGAATGGGAAGAAGAAGAGGGGAAGCTGTTATAGCTGCAAAAGAGGACCAACTGCATATTAATGGTTATGTATTTAGAATGCGATGTCATCAAAGTCCATGTTGGTATAACAGTCAGGTGTCCTAACACTTTTGTATATATAGGGTACATATATTGTATTTATTTATATGTGTCCATGTGTATATGTTTAAAAAATAAATTGTAACTTTTTAACAAATTGCACACCTATGGGTCTGTCCCTTCCCATATGTATTATATTATAATTAAAGTAAGAGTTATATATATACTGTATATTATTTATAGACTAAAGTTAAAAGTTAACACTTCTGTTTTGCTTACTTGAGAGATTCACCGTCTCCTTATTTTGGTTTTAAGTCAAAAGATAAAAGTATTTTCATGTTTGGAATAGATGGAGTCATAAGAATTCATTTTGTAAGATGCATCAAAGATTAGATACAGGATTGTATTCAGTATAACATCTACAGTTGCACAAAGTTCTAGAACTGAAGCCATAGTGACCAATGAATTTTTTCTGTTAATTGCTCCAAATTTAGCATTTACCTTCAAACTTTTCAGTTGTGTCTTTACAAATATGGTCGTTTGAATTGAGTATTCAAAATTTTACATTAACCAGGCACACTTAAGAACATTTATTTTGCAGAGAAAGGAACAACCCAGTGACTTTGTTTTAGTGCCAAGGGAACCATACAAGCACGAACACTACAATAGCTCTGTGAAGATATATAGCCACAATATAAATTCTCCGAATAGAAGATTGCAAATGTTTTCAATTCCTATGACATTAACTAATGCTATTAATCGTGAAAAAATGAATTTTATGCACAATATTAATGATTTATAAACAAACCGAAAGGAAAATTTAAAAAAAATCATAAAAATGATAATTGTAATGATCCGTACTCTGGACTATCACTCTTTTAAAATTTTACTATCTTTGCATGACATCTTGTGGCCTTCTAGTGGTACTACATAATATTTTAATTTCATACGCAGAAAAAGGGAGGCCTTCTAATGACAATTTCAAATAATTGATTTTATTTATTTAGTGGCATAACATAAAATCCCAGGGCTTCCTGTTAAGGGACCCTCCTTAGTTCTGATTTTCTTCCTTACAAATTATACAGTATGCCAGACAGCATTATGGTTCCAAAAACTGGTAGATTATTACACCTCAGATCCAGGAGAAACATTTTGGTGAAGATGACAATAACACTATGCTCTTTTAATACATGCTTATCAATGTGCTTATTTTAGAAATGTTTATTGTGCCCAGAGCCTAGAACCCTCAACAAGTAGTTAACATTTAGGTTTCATATTATCTTTTAGCATAGCCAATTTACTGGAATATCAATATAACTTACAACTATATGTAGTTTGTCAAATGCAATTGACAGCACAGTTATTTGCAGCTGTGATGCTGATTTTCAGCAGGGTCAAATGAGATTGACAATACAATTTTGTTTAGAGGCAGTCTAACAAGAAACACAGTCCAAAGACATTTTCTTGAAAGTCACCAAAAGTCTAGTTTGTGCTTGTAAGAGGCTTAATCACTGATACAGGGTTAAAGCGTGTTCATCAACCAGGGCTATGTGGCGAGACAGTGGTCTGTGTAAACATGAGGAAGCTGTCATCTACCTTGCAGTAAACCTGATAATTCCTGTAGAATATAAGAATACATTTTTTCTTTGTTGATCAAAAAAAACACTTAATTTTGTTGAAAGATGTATACTTGATTAACCCCTTAAAGTCCATTGATGGGTCAGGCATGTCATTTTATTAAACAAACTTATGATCACTTTCTTTGCTTAAACGGTGTTGCTGTAATGCATCAATGTCAAGGCATTCAGCAACACCGAGATCGGCATCAGGGGCCATGTCTGGCCCCTCCCCGGGGCATCAACATCCGCCATGTATGCGATCACTCAGCATTCCACTCGGAAGGTCTATCTCTTATAAACCATTTTTATAGTAAACCATTTATATTTTATGTCATAACAAGGTGAGTGAAGTCACATTCTATATACATTACTCTCTTCAAAAACAAACTAAACACATACACACATAAATACAACACATATTGGCCATTGGCATCACATTTTATTTATTTGGTTATGTCATAGGAATCTAAAATTATATATATATATATATATATATATATTAATATTTTGTGTTACCTAATTTTCTTTCGGTCATGGTATGTTCTACAAGTATAGGTAAAGGGACGGTTGTGCTCTGCCAAAAATATAGGTGTCAAGAGAAGGCTTTAAATTGCTTGAGAGGTTTAAAATGCAGTGCATTCCCAGTAATATAGCCATGTAAAATGTAATATAACTCGCCAAACATGAGGTACTTTGACATTGTGGTGGGTTAAGCCATATATGGCCAAATAGTGTGAAGGAATCAGCAATATTTATTTGGATGTTTTTGAATGGGTTTTTGCTTCATATGAGCTGATTGTTTGCAATGTTTTGTAAAAAGAAGCATATAGTGCAGAAGGTTGGATGGTCATAGATAAACAATGCCACTGTAATAGGAGAAAATGAAATACATATTTATATATATTAATCACAATCTCATATACATATTTACCTTGTAATTAAAATTGTTAATGAAGAGGCCATCTGTTGTCTAAATTTTGAGTGACAATTGCTGACATTTTTCAGCTTTCATTTTGACATTTGACAAAGCAAAAGAGACATGTTTTGGCAATATGATGGTATGGATTTAAATAGTTTAATTTGTATTATTGTTTATCTATCAAAAAGTCACAGTGTGGGAAAATTAAATTTACTTGATTGGTGTGTTAACTTTAAAATATGTCTCTGTTGACATCAGACTGTTGACAACCATTGCATCTTTACAGTTTTTCTAATGTTCTAATACATTTTGGTTAGATATGAAATATTCATGTATTTTTTTTACAATACATTACTAAAACTTAAACACATGTAGCCAATACATTAAAATATTATTAAACAAAGAACAAGTTTAAATGTGAAAATGATCTACACTGATAGATGAGAACAAATAAATAGGAATAACATTTTTTTGCAGTCAAATGCAGTTTTAATATTCATCAGTGATTATAACAAACATACAGATGAAGATGCTTGCTATGTGTCAAAGCACAAACTGAAAGTCATAAACAATTCTCTTCAGTTATGTTGTTCCATATAAAAAACTAAAAAGAAAACATCTAAAAATGAGAAATTCAACATTACCAGCAATTCTAGGAGCTCTAATAAAGATAAAGAATAAAAATTGTACTTACAATGTCAATAATAATGTGTGGATAGATTTAGAACTGTTTGGGGAATAAACACAAGTGACATTTCGGAATTATGATAATTATGCAAATGCAAACTATTGAATGCTATAAACATACAAATCATTTTGTTTGTTTTAAAAAGAAAACATTGGGAGAAAACAAAATATTGGCATTAACACTGCAAGCAGAATTTTAATAATGTTGCAATCTTCTACTGGAAACTATATTATATAACTGTGATAATTTATTTATTTGGCTAAATTATATATATATATATATATATATATATATATATATATATATATATATATATATATAATTTAGCCAAATAAATAAATAAATATATATATATATATATATATAATTATTTGGGTTATTTTAGGTTTTGATTGACTTTTATGCATTGCATTTATGCTTGGAATAATCACATAATTTATGAAATGGGTACCTATATTTCCAAAATTTGTAAAGCCCCTTTTCATGAAACTAGAATGATCTAGTTTCATGAAATGCGGATGATATCAACTGAGTGCTAGATAATCAAGAATATGCTTCCTTTAACTACCATGTTGCTTAAATCCCAAACTTCATACAAATCAGAGATGCTTAAATCAAAGCTGGTCCTTTATAAACAATTTTGAACCAGACTGTCCACCCGGGGAGGCAGGAGCAAAGTGGGGTCAGGTAACACAAGGTTACATGATCCAGCAGTAAAAGCGGGGTGGCTCGCACAGAGTGTGAGTGCAAGAAAGAAAACTAAGCGAGGTAAGGGATAATGGTGGGACAGAGTATTTATGAACGAATAAATGTATGTTCGTTAGAATGAGGGTGTATGTATAAAGAGTTATCATGTATGTGTAAGGGTTAGTGTGTGAGCATGAATGTGTGACTGTGCGTGAGCATAAAGGTGTAAGTATATGTGAGCATGAATGTGTAGTTATGTTTGTTCATTAAGCATGTACGTTTGTGAGCATGTATGTATAAGCGTTTGTGTGTGGGAACGTGAATGTGTATGTATGTGAGGAAGTGTGTGTTACCATGACTGTGTAAGTGTGTGTTGAGTAAGAGTATGTTATTGTAAGTTTGTTTTAGCGTGAGTATGTACGTTTGTATAAGTGTGTATACATGTGTGTTTCAGTGCATATGTGGGGGGCAATGGGCCAGAAGGTGCCAGCCCACTGCTGCCAAGACCCCAAATACTAAAGGGGAGAGGCATCACTGGCTTGCAATACTGTCTTTTGGTGAGCTAGGCCTCACTGGGGCTTTGGCTTGATGCCATAGTGTCACTCCTCAGATACCTCAGTTGTTTCCTGCACAAATAAACAGGAACAAAAACAAAGGGGTCAAATTAGATTTTGATGCTTTAAAGGCCAGTGGCCTATAGTTGACATGCGTGTTGCTAAGTATATCCAACATCAACTGCATGCTAAAGTACTGGAACTGCTGCATGATATGTACCCAATGTCCCGTCTGGGTATGCAAATGACTAAAAACTGTTGAAATAATTTATAAAATTTTAGCATCATGTTCTGATTAAAAGCTAGTAAAATAATAGTGTTAGATTTGTCAAACACTATAATAATGATTCATTTGATGTTTACTAGCTTCAATAATCTCACTTCTTATATCAGCAGTTGCAGTCAGACTAATATGATGACTGTGCCGCCACAGTACTTTTGGATCTTTACTGAGTCATAACCCTCTTTCTACTCTTATGCTAATGTCAGTTAGGCGAGTTTTCTCTGATTTGCTGAAATCATTAAAAAATCTAGACTTGAAGTTAAGACTGAACTCTTACAGCCAGATTTTTAATAAGCCCTGAGGGTTAAAAAGAATGTCTACATTCAACAGTGGAGGCTAATGAGTGATATAAATCTGACCATTGAGATCAATAAAGCATTTATATGACTTGCCAATCAATTTACTTTGGATTGCGTACTAATTGCCTCCAAACATGAGTTAACCGCTACAAAAACTTGTGAAAAACGTTTCATCCACTAATGGCACAACACATGTGATATTTATTGTTGTTAAATTCTATATATCTGTAATGGTATGGTTGTATATTAATTATTTGTATATTAATTATTTGTCTGTCTAGCCTACTTATTCTTAAAGTTGGTATAAATTCTTTATTTTGATAAAATCGTGTATTACAATATCCTTCTAATATGCTATCTATCTTTTGAATAGTGTAGCAACTATAAGAATGAATAGCACAAAAACTCATTTTCAAGCCTTGCACAGTATCCTTGCGGCTAGGTTTCCACTTGGGTTTTTGTCCGGCGTTTTTTTCTTGATGAAAAACGCCAGGAAAACTGCCAAGAAAACTGCCACTGCATTTACCTGCGTTTTGGCGTTTTTTCTGCAGTTTTTTCTGGCGTTTTAGCCTTTCTGTGGAAATTGCTTTTTTTGACCTTAGGCAGTTTTTCCAGCCTTTACAAGTTAGAAGTTTCACCCAGCTAAAAGGGATTAGGATAAATGGCAAGTATCTGCCCTCTCCTGCTGTCATTTACTTGGTAGACCCTTTTGTCTCTTTTCTGTGGTTTGTAAGACATGCTTTATTTCGAATGTCTGCTCCTCTGGGAAGATTGGCCCCAAATGATGGTGCAAATTGTTTGCTGTTGCTTTTGGCACGCAGGATCCGGTCGCGTATGTTTGTTTGTAATGGCATGTTTGTTCCAAATGGTGTAAAATTCAATATGAACCAGTCCAGGACTTTGTTTTGTGTGAAACTGTTTGTTTTCAGCCTATTTCTCGTAGGACACACAGATACTGGGTCCATCCTCTGCATTGTAACTGTGGAAAAAATGCCATAAAAAACGCCAAGGCAATAAACCCACATGGCTTTTTCAGGCTAGGTTTCCACTTGGGTTTTTTTAGCTAAAAACGCCTATAAAAACGCCAATAGCGCCACCTGGCGTTTTTTTGTGAAAAACGCATGCAGCCAGATGTTAGCTGTAATTCAATAGGAAATCGCAAAATGCCATTTCCACCTGGCGTTTTTCTGTTTGGCGTTTTTTTAGTCCTCTTTGGCGTTTTTCTGCTTTTTTGGGCTCTGTGGCAGTTTTTCAAAACTGCAGCATGTTGACACTCTGGCGTTTTTTGCAAGAAATCTTGGCTTTTTTTCTCCAATAGAAGTCTATGGGAGAGAAAAAACGCCATGAAAAAGCCATGTGGGTTTATTGCCTTGGCGTTTTTTATGGCGTTTTTTCCACAGTTACAATGCAGAGGATGGACCCAGTATCTGTGTGTCCTACGAGAAATAGGCTGAAAACAAACAGTTTCACACAAAACAAAGTCCTGGACTGGTTCATATTGAATTTTACACCATTTGGAACAAACATGCCATTACAAACAAACATACGCGACCGGATCCTGCGTGCCAAAAGCAACAGCAAACAATTTGCACCATCATTTGGGGCCAATCTTCCCAGAGGAGCAGACATTCGAAATAAAGCATGCCTTACAAACCACAGAAAAGAGACAAAAGGGTCTACCAAGTAAATGACATCAGGAGAGGGCAGATACTTGCCATTTATCCTAATCCCTTTTAGCTGGGTGAAACTTCTAACTTGTAAAGGCTGGAAAAACTGCCTAAGGTCAAAAAAAGCAATTTCCACAGAAAGGCTAAAACGCCAGAAAAAACTGCAGAAAAAACGCCAAAACGCAGGTAAATGCAGCGGCAGTTTTCTTGGCAGTTTTCCTGGCGTTTTTCATCAAGAAAAAAACGCCGGACAAAAACCCAAGTGGAAACCTAGCCTCATGGCGTTTTTTCTCTCCCATAGACTTCTATTGGAGAAAAAAAGCCAAGATTTCTTGCAAAAAACGCCAGAGTGTCAACATTCTGCGATTTTGAAAAACTGCCACAGAGCCCAAAAAAGCAGAAAAACGCCAAAGAGGACTGAAAAAACGCCAAACAGAAAAACGCCAAGTGGAAATGGCATTTTGCGATTTCCTATTGAATTACAGCTAACATCTGGCTGCATGCGTTTTTCACAAAAAAACGCCAGGTGGCGCTATTGGCGTTTTTATAGGCGTTTTTAGCAAAAAAAACCCAAATGGAAACCAAGCCTTACTGAGATTTTAGATATTAGTGGAAAAAAAGGCAAACTGCACAACCTGGGGCTAATAATTTCCCTCTGTATGTTTCACACAAATTCACTGATTTCAGTTACATTTATTCAGAATGTTTACGCAAAAAGATTATACGAGGCAAGATGTCTTCCCCAACAGTTTATCTTAAAAAACCCACAACAAACAAAAATGGAAATAATAATTATATAATAATAATAATACTGCTTTGAAAATTAAACTATTCATACAGTCTATTCACTTAAAAGTGAATGCTTACAAGTTGCTGTATTTGCATTAGCACTGGAAAAAAGGCTTTTTTTCCTTTCTTTTTTAAATGGTCCCTTTAATTGGCCAGAAAATGAGGATCAATATCTTTGTGGATCATTGCTGAATGTCACCTAAAAAGGTAAGTGATCATTTTTCCCCTCACAGTTTGTACCCTTTGAGTGCCATGAGCAGGGGAAATCACAGGATGACATGTAAAGGTATTTTAACTAAAGTTAAAGTAATTTAACTTGTACCATCCCATGGGAAATAGGATGGGGGTTAAAAAGGGGGCACTGCTCAGGGTCTGTGCCTCCTGTAAGGCAATTCTACATAATTTAACCCCCACCGAGGTGAGGGGCTATTGTGGCACAACACCCTCTATTAATAGTGGTTTGTGGGGTCAACTCTGGTCAGTTGAGTTAACTTCTTAGTGATTAGACCCAAGGTTTATATAGTTATCTTATGTATTTACAAAGTATCCACTGTCTACTGTCCATCTACCCTATAAGCACTATAGCCTAGCCAGACATATCTTACATGACATGATAAGGAATAAATAGCACGAGTATATAGAGTAGATTTGATTAGATCTTGATGCCAAAATAATGGACATTTTCTTCTACAAGCAATAATTCACTTTTTTTTTCTAAAATACTTTCATTGGGTAGATAATTACATATGCCCACTTGTGTATTCATATTCTTCCCATAGGAATTACTAAAGCCAGCTGTCCCTATAATGGTTGCAAATATCTTCACTAATTCAGAAGCCTATACTACATTACTAAATAACTTCCTTGGTTGCCTAAATCCCAATAGGTATATGCCTATATATAGCTGAAGTGAACTATTTTCTCACTTTGAAATTGGATATCCTCTATAGTTTACAGTGTTGCACTGAATCTACCCACATGAAATCCCACAAGTCATATTCTGTCAATTCCAGAAAAAGAATGTCAAAAAATAGAAATATGGAAGTAGAACTCTAGAATGTTTAAAGCTACTGTATGTGGGAGCACTAAAGCAGAGGCCTGGAGTAACAGACCTCGCGCTCCCACCACAAAATGGAAGATAGAAGATGATGGAAGATGATTGAAGGGCTGTGTATATGTGTGTGTTTGTAAAATGGTGTATGTGTAAGGGCAGTGTGTGTGTATGGGCAGTGTGCAGTGTGTGTGTGTAAGAGCAGTGAAGGTAGTTGTGTGTTTGTAAGCTGGTGTGTGTGTATATGTGTGTGTATAAACCGGTTTGTTTAAGGGCCGTGTATGTGCATATGTGTGTTTATGGGCAGGTGTGTGAAAAGGCAGTGTGTATGGGCAGGTGTGTGTAAGGGCAGTGTATGTGTATATGCGTGTTAATGGGCAGGTGTGTGTAAAAGCAGTTTGTAAGGGCAGTCGTGTGTAAGGGCAGTATATGTGTATAGATGTATGTGTTTGTAAGCTGGTGTGTGTATGGGAAGTGTGTGTGTAACAGCAGTGTATTTGTATGTTTGTAAGCTGGTATGTGTACATGTGTGTAAAGGTAGGGTTGTGTAAGGGCAGTTTATGTGTATATGCCATGTGTAAGGGCAGTCGTATGTAAGGGAAGTGTGTGTGTTATGTGTGTTTATGTGCAGCTGTGTGAAAGGCAGTGTGTAAGGGCAGTGTATGTGTATATGTGTGTTTATAGGCAGGTGTGTGTAAGGGCAGTGTATGCATATATGCGTGTTAATGGGCAGGTGTGTGTAAAGGCAGCATGTATGTGCATGCATGTTTATGGACAGGTGTGTGCAGGCCCGGACTGGGACAAAAAATAGGCCCGGGCATTTAAGCCTGAGCAGCCCATATTTATTTATTTATTTATTTATTGTTAAAGCCCACCCTTCATGTACCATCTTTGCATTTAATCATTCAGACAAATCATTAACACATTCATTAATGCAGTCTCACAAATCAAGCAATTCATCCTCACATGAATTCATTAATTGTCATACGCATTCACACAATTCATCCACACATTTATTCATTCATTCTCATACGCATTCACACTACCCCCTCTCTTCATCTTATCTGCCCCTTCTCACTATGTAACCCCCTTCCCCACTTCTCAATATGTACCACCTCTATCTATCCCCTCTCCCCCTTTCTCACTATCTAAACCCCCTCTGCCCCTTTTCACTGCACCCCCCTCCCTCACCCTACTTACCTTGTTGCCGGAGCAAGCAGCAACTGCGACCGGGCCCGCGGCAGGGCAGGATTGACTTAGGGGCCGATGGAGCTGCAGCTCCAGGCCCCCACCTTAAAATAGGCCCAGTCAGGACCGGACTGACTGGTCCTATATGGCCGCATTACCGCAGAGCCCCTTAAGCCCGCCGCAACTACCCCCTCCTAACTATCTACCCTCTCCCTCTTTGAAGTTCACTTACCTTTCAGGAGTCCTGTGGTGGGGGTGCAAGGCCTCTGCCTCCCAGCTCTGCCACTGTATGGAACAGTATAGAGTGATGGGAGTTATGATGTACTTTTAGAGCATAATTAGATCATGAAAAAGACATTGGAAATGGTACAGCATAACACCCATCACTCTCACGCACTTACCAATGCACACATATAACAATCTACACATATATACCAATCCACACGCACACCAATCCACACACATACACCAATCCACACACATACACCAATCCACACATATACACCAATCCACACACATATACCAATCCACACACACACACCAATCCACACGTATACCAATCCACACACATATACCAATCCACACACACACACCAATCCACACACACACACCAATCCACACGTATACCAATCCACACACATACGAATCCACACACACATACCAATCCACACATATATACTAATCCACACACACACCAATCCACACACATACCAATCCACACACATACCAATCCACACACATATACCAATCCACACACATATACCAATCCACACACATATACCAATCCACACATATATACTGATCCACACATATATACTGATCCACACCTATACACCAATCCACTCTCTACCTTTCCTTTCTTCTTTCAGCTTCTTTTCCTCCTCTTCGCTCCTCTTCTTCAGTTCTTCTGTCTTCTCTGCCTTCTTCCGGGTCAGAGGGCACGGACAGCGGTGGGCGCGGCTTCAGTGTTGTGCGCCGGGATCTGAAAACAAACCCCGGCGCACAACAGCTGTTGCCGCGCGGATCACAAGGGAGCGGTATCGGAGGTCTTTAACAGACCTCCGATACCGCTCCCTTGCGAGCCTGCTCCTCCAGCGGCGGACATTACTGTCCGTCTCTGGAGGGGTGCCGGGTGCCGCAAGTTGGCACCCCCTGGAGTGTGGCGGCCGCCCCCTGGAGTGTGGCGGCCGCCCCCTGGAGTGTGGCGCCCTGTGCGGTCGCACACCCCAAAGGTCGGCCCTGCCCTAAGGGGCCGGGAAGCCCCCACCAGGGCCGTCCTTAGGGGTCTGCGGCCGCACAGGGTTTAAATTAAAACATCGGGGGTTTTTTTTTTCAACTTTATTTAACATCCTCCATGTTAAATAAAGTAAAAAAAACCCCCGATGTTTTAATTTAAACCCTGTGCGGCCGCAGACCCGTAAGGCCGGCCTTGGTGGGGGCTTCCCGGCCCCTTAGAGTGGCGGACCCGGTCGCGGTTGGTAGGGTAGGGGCCTGGAGCTGCAGCTCCATCAGCCCCTAAGTCAATGCGGCCCTGCCGTGGCCCGGCCCACCGGGCAAATGCCCGGTGTGCCCGATGGCCAGTCCGGGCCTGGGTGTGTGTAAAGGCAGTGTAAATAGCTGGGGGGCACAATTTTTCATTCTTGCCTTAGGCGCAAAAGGAGCTAGCTACGGCTCTGGTTCCAATGGCATGTTGTGTTAGTTAACCCAAGTTTAGGTTAAAAAGTCTAATTAATCATTAGAATACCCTTTGCAATTATCTTAGCACAGCTATAATTTGACCCCAAACTTTGTGGGATATGGCTAGCTGTGAAATTTTCCCATCTCTTCAAAATTCATTAAGAATATTAATGTATTTATTTAGTTGATTATTATTTATGAAGAAAATACAAGGTGATGTTCATGAAATCGCCATAATGTAACAATTGTGTGGGTTAAAGTGGTTGGAGATATCCTAACACCTCCAGAACCAAGGCTATTTTACAGTACAGGATCAAACCAATATTTCTGTTTTTGCTATATCTTTCTTTCACCCTAGGTTCCTTCTCATTTAGTATATCTAAATAAATCAAACCACATGAATTCATTTAACAAAATATGTATTAGGAATAAGATACAAAAATTGTGTGAAATATATTGATTAGTATTGTTTTCATCGGATACCTACCATTGCTAAAATGTGAAAAAACAAAAACAAGGTTTAGCAATATTGCCTGATTACAGATTAATATATACGTGTCCATAGGTGTTTAGGTTTGGAAGGGACAAAATTCTTTCTTACACACTAAATATTTTTTAATTTTAACCCCTTCGAGACAAAGGCTGATTTTACTTTTTGTACCCTTTGTGACAATGGCCTTTTTAACATTTCTGCGCTGCTTGTGTTTAGCTGTAATTTTCTTCTTTCCCGTTTACTGAACCCACACACATTAGATATTGTTTTTTTCAGGACAAGAAGGGCTTTCTTTAGATGACATTGTTTTGATTGTATCATATTATTTACTATTAAAAAAATTATAAAATATGGTGAAAAATTTAGAAAAAAATGACTGTTTCTAACTTTTAGTTGAAAAATCTTTTACTCATCTATAAAAGGTAATGAAAAAACCTGCTAAATAGATTCTACTATTTGTCCTGAGTTTAGAAATACCCAATGTTTTTATGTTTTTTTGCTTTTTTCTACCCATTATGGGGCAATAAGTACAGGTAGCGTTTTGCTATTTCAAAGCCATTTTTTCCAAATCTGGTAATTCTTCCCCCCTTGTGCCATTTCGGGTATCTTTGAACCCGGCCAATGCAATTTACCCCATCAAGTCATATATTTTTGAAAACTAGACAGCCCAGGGTATTCCAAATGCTAGTATTTTAACTCTTTCCATGCACCATATCTACCACCAGTCTTTGTCAAACTTTATGGTAGTCATTTTTTTGCATTTGTTTTGTCATACACATTTTACTTCAGGTATGAATTAAAATGTTCTCGTTTATGTCACTATCACAAAACACCCCAATATGTGTTCAGCAACATCTCCTGAGCGCAGCGATACCCCACATGAATGATTTTGCCTGGCTGTTTGGGGGCAAAAGGGCCACATTTGGGGCATGCGCATTTTTCAATGTTGCACTTTGGCATTTGGGGATCCACTGCCCATGCCCTATTTGGTACATCTTTGAGCCGGGCCATTTCAGTGTGCCCAATAAACCCATATATTTTTGAAAACTAGACACCCCAGGGTATTTCAAATGCTAGTATTTTAACTCTTTCCATGCACCATATCTACCACCAGTCTTTGTCAAACTTTGTGGTAGTCATTTGTTTGCATTTGGTTTTCCACACACATTTTAATTCAGGTATGAATTAAAATGTTCTCGTATATGTCACTATCACAAAACACCCCAATATGTGTTCAGCAACATCTCCTGAGCGCAGCGATACCTCACATGAATGATTTTGCCTGGCTGTTTTGGGGCAAAAGGGCCACATTTGGGGCATGCGCTTTTTTCAATGTTGAACTTTGGCATTTGGGATCCACTGCCCATGCCCTATTTGGTACATCTTTGAGCCGGGCCATTTCAGTGTGCCCAACAAAACCATATATTTTTCAAAACTAGACACCACAGGGTATTTTAAATGCTGGTATTTTAACTCTTTGCATGCACACATTTTACCACCAGCATTTTTTCAAAGTTTGCAGTAATATTTTTGTGTGTGTATTTTTCCCACACACACCTACTTTATGTATGAATTTACAGCTCCTGGTATATGCCGCTGTCACACGACACCCCATAATGTGTTCAGCAACATCTCCTGAGTGCAGTGATACCCCACATGCATGGGTGTGTCATTTTTTGGGGGAACTAAAAGGCCACATTTGGTACGTGTGCATTTTTCTAATTGGAAATTAGATGTGTGGCCATCCTTCCCCCCGTGTTAATTGGGACGTTGTTGAACCTGGCCCATTCAATTTACCCCATCAAATCATACATTTTTTAAAAGTAGACACCCCACGGGCATTTAACATGCCAGTATTTTAACTCTTTCCATGCGAGAATTGTTTTAAGCTAATATGCTAATTTTAGGACTTGCTCACAAAAATATATTTTTTATATATATATTTTTTTTATTATTATTATTTTTTTTTTAAAGAATTTTAACATTTTTTTTCAACTTGGAGGTTCCCCTGATAGTGACATCAGTGGGAAATGATTTTTACATTTTACTGTTTTTTTACTATTTTTTTCTAATTATTATTAATTTTATTTTATTTTTTAATTTATTTTTACTAATCACACTGTGATTAGAAAGCTGGGCTCCATTGACTTGCATGGTGAATGCAGTACCTGTATTCAACCTGCAAGTGGAGCCAAAGTTCTCTAGATGGTCTGGACCATCTAGCGAACTTTTAAAATTTGTGGTTCCTGTTACAGGACGGCGGCCATCTTCCTTGATGGCGAAGATTGCCGGCAGCTGCGGCTGTGACCGCTCTCCGGAGCGGTCACAGCCCATCAAAAGGTTAGTGTTTGGTGTCGCTGGATGCCTCCTGATCGAGGCATTCCAGCGACACCATTTAAGTTTAGGAGGCGATCGTCGATCGCCTCCTAAACGCTTTTAAAACGGGCGTCCGCCGCCATACAAAGTATGGCGGATGTTGACGCCCCGTGGAGGGGCCAGAGATGGCCCCTTCGTGCCGATCGCGGCGTTGCTGAATGCCTCGAGGTCGAGGCATTCAGCAACGCTTTTTGGGTGCAGAAAGCGATAGCAGATCGCTTTCTGCACCCGTTTAAAGACGTGCCGGTCCTGGCACGTCAATTGTCGTAAAGCACATGCTTTTCCGTGCCGTGCCAGGACCGGCAATTGTCATTAAGGGGTTAAACAATAGAAAATAAAAAATAAATAATTTTTTGAAATAATTGTAATAAATTTATATATATAACATTTTTAATTGTTTTGGCTATTCATAAAAGAGCAGTGAAATGTGATCACAATGGGATCTTTGTGGACCACAAGGATCTCTCTGGTAAATAAAGGGTATTCCTGATGATGTTTTGGTGACCATATATTTATTTATTTTTAATTTTTCTTTTTATTATTTACTTAAGGTTTTTTTTTTTATTATTTTTGGTTGTTCAAGCCTATTTGTCCTTAAAGTTATTGATGTTTTTTTGTTTTTTTTTAAATATTCATTTATTACTGGTTATAAGGCAGATCTCTACGATGTGAAGCAATAAACATACTTATGAAATTTAAATGGAAGATTTGACACCAGCAATGTGACAATAATTGAAAGGTTTTTTTGACATACGCATTTATTGGCATTTCCTATTTTCAATTGATTGATTGATTGCTTAATCAGAGCACACCTCAAAATTACTGATTTTTTGGTGACATTTGATGAACACAATTTGAAAGAACTGCAATTAACTCAATATGCAAAGGTAGCCCTAACCAAGTACGAACCTAACATTTGCATAAAATAATTAGTCATAAATTAGAATCACAGAGAATGCTAAATCTGAATGTCAGTGTATTTTCCCAGAATACAATTTCATCAGAATATTTATTTTGAAAAACTGTTATTTTTTTAATTTAATCTCCCCACAGTCATGCCAGATATTATCTGTCAGATATCCTACACTCTCTGAAGGAGAATTTAACATGCTTATTAACCTACAAGGATTATAATGTCAAAAAAATGTATTACTTGACACATACTGAGTCTTATAATCTCTTTATACCCCCAACTGCAAAGCCACAAAACATTACATAATGAACATCTTGATATACCGTATTGGCCCGAATATAGGCCGCACCCCCCCCACTTTAGGTCTTTAAAGTGGGGGTGTGGCCTATATTTGGGGTTTAGCGTAGGGATGCGCAGTTCGTATCGCCCAATGCCCGGGACATGCAAGGTGTTATTTTTTCATTTCTCATTTAGCCCTGCTGCAGACAAGCAGCAGGGTTAGGATCCAGATCTCCCGCAGCACTGCAGGGGACCTGGAGGCAGAGTGGCATATCAGGAGTTATAAAGCATATCTGGGGGGACAGAGTGGCATATCAGGGGGCAGAGGGGCGTATCTATGAGTAAGGTGCATTATGAATTAAGGGGGGGGGCTTAAAATGGCATTGGTTTTCTGTTTGTATGCTGAAAAACTGATAGATACCAAAAATGTTAAAATACATGTATTCTTGTTCATTAGATAAAATACTGTTTTACCATTCCACTAATGTGTATTTTTTCTTTAAAAATATTGTTAGTTATTGTTGGAATATTGTTTTCTTTAAAATAGCACCAAACTTTAAGGGTGCGGCCTATAATCGGGTGCGGCCTATATTCGAGCCAATACGGTATATATATATATATATATATATATATATATATATATATACCGTATTTGCTCGATTATAAGACGAGGTTTTTTTCAGAGCAAATGCTCTGAAAAATACCCCTCGTCTTCTAATCGGGGTCGTCTTCTAATCAGACCTCAAATAGAGGTCTGATTAGGAGACTAAGATCCAGATCCCCCGCACTGCTGCAGGGGACCTGGATCCTCCTGTCTCACCCCCCCCCATCATACACACACTTACCGGTGCTTCCTTGCTTCCTACTGCGTTGCCGGGGCAGCGGGTTGACGTCTACGCGATCCGCGTAGACAACGTCCGCTGCAGCCGGAAGGAGGTGTGGCTAGCAGCGGGGGTTGTCTGCGTCCGTCGCATAGACCTTCCCCGACTGTCAGAGATTAGAGTTCCCCGCACCGGTGCCGCACCGGTGCGGGGAACTTTGATCTCTGACAGCCGGGGAAAGTATACGCGACGGACGCATACAAACCCCCGCTGCTAGCCACACCTCCTTCCGGCTGCAGCAGAAGGCGACGTCAACCCGCTGCCCCGGCTGGAAGCACCGGTAAGAGAGGGGGGAGAGCGGGGGAAGGGGGGTGAGAGAGGGGGGGAGAGAGAGAGAGAGAGAGAGTGTGTGTGTGTGTGTGTGTGTGTGTGTTAGTTAGTTAAATGGGGGTATAGGGTGTGTGTGTGTGTTAAATGGGGGCATAGGGCATTTCTGGAGTGGCGTTAAGGGGGGATTTAATAGCGCACTCTGCCTCCTGAAATGCCTTATACCTCCCTATATGCCACTCTGCCCCATAATATGCCTTTTAACCCCCTAAATGGCAGAGTGGCATATAGGGGTATAAGGCATTTCTGGAGGCAGAGTGGCACATAGGGGGTCAAAAGGCATACCATGGGGCACAGTGGCATATAGAGGGTTAAAAGGCATATCATGGGCCACAGTGCCATATTGGAGTGGCAAGCCTGGGGGCAGATGTGCGTAACTGGGGGACAGGTTGGAAAATACAAGAAATAAAAACAAAAAAAATCTTTTTCTCAATCATAGCTTTTATTAAAAAAAATAGTTTACATGAATTAACATTTACTGGTAAAACTTTTTTCCTTTGGGGTCGTCTTATATTCAGGCTTTTTCTTTTTTTCCTAAGTTAATATTCAGATTTTGGGGGGTCGTCTTATAATCAGGGTCGTCTTATAATCGAGCAAATACGGTGTATATATATATATATATATATATATATACATATATATTATTCTTTATATTTATATAAAGCATATGGCCAACACATAATTATTTTGCTTAACATTAACCCAATTCCCAGTTGCACACGTTTATGCAATAAACTGCAAAAGGTCAATATTAAAAAGAACAAAAGATTGCTTGTCTTCTATGGAATTTTGTCTTTTTTATGTACAATAAAAAGGTCATATTATGAATATAAAATCTATTCCCATTGCTTTATCGAATGTGTCACAAGTACAATCAATTGAATAACAATGCCTCATGTTTAATGTATATTTTATAACCCAAGAACAAGAGAGAAAGTTAGCTTGTCAGCTGAGGTAATTCTTACTTTACCTGGGTTTAGAAAAGCAAAACTATCTCTGACAAAAAAGTGCATTTTATGTTTTCTTTACTATCATAAATTCTTTAACTGTAACTGGTGCACAGACTGATATATTCAGAGTTTCTGTAACTGCCATTGCAAACAAAATGTTGTACATGTATATTTTGCAGATTCCATCATAAATGATTACATGGCTTATTCTAGAATAAACATGACATTATTTATATTGCGCTTTTAGTGGCAAGAAGGGTTACGAATAAAATACAAAATATAAACCACATATATGACCACAGCAACCAAAACAATTGCCCAGAGGAGTGGTCCATCCAAAATTACAAAATTACTAGGCTTAGGCCTAGGACAGAAGGTCAATGGAGTGGCAGCCCCTCTGTGTAACGGGGAGCCTGATCGTTCTAGTGGGAAATCAGCCTCGCTTTAAGGTCAAAACCCAATGGGCCAATTATGAGGGAGATCACTTATCTCCCCAACCAGTCCATTAGCATCATGCTGACTTGGCACTGCCCTCCGTAGTTTCCTTCAATGCTGTGCTTCCTTTAAAGTGTAGCACTGGGATATGGCAGTAGAAAGGACAGGAGCATGTGGCAGGCATGATGCCTTAAGTTAGGCTTGGGGCAGCACCAAATATAAATACACCACTGGAAGTAAGAGTTAAAAAGTTTATATACTTTCACAACCATTTGAATTTTGCCCCAATATAAAAACATACAAATAAATGTATTGAAAAATAGTTCTCTTTAATTACATTCAAGATTGTAGGCTTGCGAGCAGGGATCTCTCCACCTATTGTATCGGTTTGTCTTAGTCTGTCAATTCTCGTCTTATCATATCCCTTGAACAGGGCCGGCCAGACAATGGAGCCGAGTGGGGCAACCGCTCCAGGTGGCACTTTTGAAGGGGCGGCACTTCGCTGCCCCAAGCACTTTTTTTTATTATTTAAAGCGAAAGAGAGAGACTCTGCGGCGAGTCTCCCTGTTCGGTCTCGGTGCCGGCTTGTAATGCTGAGTGCTGGAAGATTACCTCATTTCCGGCGCTCAGCATTACAAGCCGGCGCCGAGACCGAACGGGGAGACTCGCTGCAGGACTGCTGAAAAGTAAGTACAAGGGGGGGGGTAAGGGTAGATAATAGGGAGGGAGGGAGAGGAAGGGTAGATAATGGGGGGGCGGCAGGGACAGAGGGAGAGGAAGGGTAGATAAGGGGGGGGCGGCATTTTAAAATTCACCCCAGGTGGCATTTTGCCTTGGGCCGGCCCTGCCCTTGAATATATGTGTTGTATTAAGCGCTGCGTAAATTGTTGGCGCTCTATAAATAAAAGATAATAATAATAATAATAATAATTTGATGGTTCACTCATACAGATGTCCTCATGAGTCCAGTTGTTTCTGAAATTAGAGCTTTTCCTCTGGCTGCACGCGCACAGTGTACGAGCAGCCTCGGTCTCCTGTCTCCCCGTGACGGTTCAAAATAGCTTAGAAAGGGCCCTTGTTTCTAAACAATTTTGGACCGGTAAGAAGGGGATGCAGGGGTCATATCGTGCCCCAACTCAGCTGCGACCCCTGTATTTACGCAAGTGCTATACATAATATATAAATATACATCTGTCAGCAAATATATATTTTTGTAATGTATGCAACAAATAATTTATGCATAATTATTGTAATTACTGGAGAACCTCTGAACTTTAGTACCCTGAATAAACAAATACATGAAAATGTACTTTACTGCTTGCTATTTATTTCTAATATGAAAACTATTTTACTATTTTAATTACATACACATTTTAAATTCCAAAATGTAACTAATATGTGAATATGTATAAATACATAATTAAGAAAAACAATATATTTCTGTTGATTGCAGATGTTTAAAACCCCTTAAGACACTTGACTTTATCATTGTTATTTCAGATTGGCATGAATGTTTTTTCACCATTTTCAATTGAAAATGCCACTACATTTACATTATATGACCTTAGTACTGAAATGTGCTCTCTGCTTTACTTTTCAATATTACAAGCCGTGACAACTGTAACTGCAGCTCAGCTCCTTTATGTGAAGACAAGGTGACACTGTGATGGAAGACACAGTAATGATTTTTTACTAATCAAGATTCAAATTGCCTGACATTGCTAGCAAACATGCTAAATAACTAGCTTTCAGTATAATACAATCACAAACGATGGCAAAGTTCAACCCCGATCATATCAAAGTGTGTTATCTATTCCAGATCCTTATTGTTTGTAAGTGTTAGCTGATAAATAAAAAAAAAAATGGTATGATGTTTCTCTACCTGTTTATTAACCAACAAAATAAAGGCTCTATGACCTAGGTAAGTTGCTTTGTTTTAAACAAAGATGAATATTTCCAAAAGAAGACATATTGATCTTATACCTTTTACACAGAATACGTTGTGTGACATGAGATTTGAAGACCACAGAGATTACGTCTTCTGATAAAAAAAAAAAAGAAATCCTAAAACCTGAAGAAGAGACATGTGATGTTTTGAAATCTTATGCTACTCCACATCTTATTCTGTGAATGTTGGGCCACTGTAAAGACTCCTTAAAAAGTATTTTTTAGTTTTACCTTACTTTAGATGCCATACGCATTACATCCCTTGAGACTTGACTTTATCCATTGAATATTGGGGTAGAGGTGGAAAATATAACCTTGACTCCCCAGACACAAACTGCTGCCATAATACAATAAAGTGGAACATGGAACACTCTATTAATCCTGGAGTTATGGAGATGATTGTCCCCTTCTTGCCCTACCTTGTGCACATTCGCATTGGGTGGTGGTTAATTTCACCTGGGTGGGGTATAGTGTGCCCCTCACCATGCAAATGATAAAAAAAAAATTACAAAAAAGGAAACAATCCTATCCCAATAGCTGTGAAACTCCTATGAACCAGAAGCCCTCAGTGTTTGGAGAATGTATTTGAACAGGGCCCATAAAAGGGAACTGGATGGAAGACTGTGCCTCGCACAAAATACATTTTGTACCCCTCTAATCAGAGGATGAAGATGTGGGGGTACTATGCACCCCCCCAGATTGATTTCATTACCCCCGTCCCTATCGAGCACAGGGTGGAGGTATGATTTTCAGCCTGCTATTTCATGCTGTAAAAATCACAAACTTTATCCGGTCTTATATTTAGTATAGCCTTATGTCTACCTAATACATGATTAAATGATCTTTCTGTATTAAGACCTAATGCATTATTAAGCCGATCCTTGCTTCTTCATTCACCTTTCTGTTTCCATATATCCAATATCCAAGCTGAATCACTCTTTTTTTTTTTGTTCGATTCAGATTTTTTATTAACCATTTTAAATCTTTTGTGCTTTAACATTAAAATGTGTAATTTTGCCAGCTCCCTTGGTAGCTGTTATGTCCTCTAGGTAATAACTCTTGCAAGTGGGATCCATCCTGTCAGAGACAAGCATTTTTATAAAACATCTCACAGGACTACCATCATTTGTTTAACATTTTGTCACTTCAACGATATGATTTTATTATAGACTTCTAGTATAAAGTCTGAATCATCCCCTGTTGAATAGTTTTGCACTTTACATCTATGAACTCTTTATTAAGATTCAAAATAGATGTGTGGTTTCTCAAAATATAAAATCGCCTGAGGAATGAGCTGCATATCTTTTAAGGATGAAAGCTGATATTCATATAAAATAAAACTTTTTAAACTATTTTAAGACATTTCACGCTTTTAACTTACATTATACACATACTGTGTGTAGAAATGCAGAAAGTGATGATATTATGCATGTTATATTTTGTGATATTTATGTTCCTTGTATATTACCTTCCTCGATAGACTCATCTTTATGTACATGACTATACCTGCCTACATTTCAGGCATCCAAATTGGGGCACTTCTGTTGGTGGTGTACCCAGAGGTGGGAGGGTCATGGCCATACTTGAAGAAGGGCCTTGCTTTGCTCAGCTGTAGAGCATCATTGGGACACATAGGATCTGCAATGCAGGTTTGTGTTACAACAACATAGGACCCATTTACAGCTCCCTAGACCACCTAGGGTAGAGCAGACAATCTCTCCAACTGGCCCATAATCAAAAGTGGTACATTGGGCCAGCTAAAACAGACAGCAGCTGTGAACTGTTCCCTTACCCTTTTTTTTTTTCTCCCTCTCCTCTTTCCGGGCTTTTCTTTTGTCTCCTGGCTTTACCTCTCTTCTATTCTTTGTATTTCTTTCTGAAGATGATTTCCAATGATTACTCCTGCTCCAGACCCGCCACTGTTGGCGTCCTATGCACTCTCTGTGCGCCTTTATGGGCCCTCGTCACCTGGGCGCCAATACTCACGTCTATTGACATGGTGCAGTCTACTGTTTCACCTGGGGCTCTCATATTTACATCACCCCCTATAATGAGATCATCTGAGATGCTCTGGTCTATATATTGTACCTGCTATGTCATGTCTGTATTTGCGTTTCTCTGGAAATCGTCTTTTATATTGACAAAATCAAAATTACTTTAAAAAAAACAAAAAAACAGGCAGCAGCATAGAGCCCGGAAATCGGGACTATGCCATAAAAAATAGGAGGTTTTGGGATGTGTTCAGTACATCTACAGGACCATGCCTCTAGGGGTACGGGTTCTAAATCGTGCCAGCAACCAGAGATAAAGATGCTGGAGAGGGAAGAGGTAAGGGGGGGGGGGTAAAATTAACTAATATCTGAAAATAGCAAAGGAGATGGCAGACATCAGCAAATCTTGCTAGTGAAGATTGTACTTAATTAATTTGAACAATTGTTAGTGTTGTTGAAGTCTTCAAGGTCTCTCATCATTTTCAGTGCTGAGTTTGCTGAGAGCTTCATTAACTTTTCCAATATTAAGATGGTGATACAATAGGGGGGATGAGTCCAATGTGTAATTGAGATAGGAAGGACATACAATAAGTACATTATGGTAGACATACCTCTCTTTCTCTGTGGATTCATTTGCATTATCACGGCCTAGTGTAGTACTTCCCCAACAGGGTAGAGGGGTAGAGAGTGTGTGCAGAGGCTCCGCCCTGTTATGGAAGGACTATACCAGGCCAGAATATTGCACACAAATTTGTGGAGAGAGAGGTGCAGAAATGCTTCTCTTTCTCTGCGGATCCAACCACAGAGTGCTTCTACAACAGGGCGGTATATTGGCAATTAGGGAAGAGGGTGTGAGCCTTAGGCTCTGTCTTGTCACGGAACTGCTGGGATAATGCTGCGGAAAGTGGGGACAAACAGACCATGGAAGAGACAGAAGAGAGAAGAAACAGAGAACAAGTAAACAAGTGAACCAAAGGACCAGCGGAGACAAATAGAAAAACATTAACAGAGAGCATGTACGAGAGTGGGAGAGCGTGTGTGAGAGAGCATGCAGAGGTGAAAAAAAATCAAAAAAGTTTGTATGAATCTGAATGCACAAGTCTACAATAAATTAGGCTTGATTCAGTTCTCAGCACAATTCTGTAACAAGTAATTGAATATCAATAATAATAATATATATTGCACTAAAAAAGAGAAAAAATTATATACGGGTCCGGATTCATTAACTGAGGCAATTGTCTTTTATTCTATTTTTTCAATTGCAATCAATAGCCTGGATTGTCCTTCAAGTACTGTATTTGCTTGATTATAAGACCATCGTCTTATATTTGATGTCTTCTTCTAATCAGACCTCAAATAGAGGTCTGACTACAAGACTAAGCTCCAGGTAGGGACTATTTTTATTTTGACAAATATAGCAAAAAAACTTAGATATTATATTTTGGTACTTGTTTACATAATCTGGATCAGAACATTTATATAACAATTTATTTTTCTTCCTTTTGTTTTTTTCCCTTTAACTAGGTCAATACCCATACTTGACAATTGTACTTTTGTAACCTAAATATCTTGACATAAATTGATTCTGGAGAAAGATATAGATAGATAGATAGATAGATAGATAGATAGATAGATAGATAGATAGATAGATAGATAGATAGATGATAGATAGATAGATAGATAGATAGATAGATAGATAGATAGATAGATAGATAGATAGATAGATATACAGACAGCCATATTAGTTAAACCATTTTTGCCACCTTCTTGAGCTCTGTTGTGTTTGCTATTATTTCATATTTGATATTATTTCAGTATAACTTTTACACTGTGTTAGGCTGCATGTTATAATGTTGTCTCAAATAATTATTTATCAGCTCTTAAATGATGATATTGCTTATTCTTTTCTTTATTACATACTTATTTAAAGAGGAAAAGAGAACAATTGGGTAGAAAGGGAGAAAGAAGGAGATAATAGATGGGAAAGAGAAGAAAGAGAGGGAGAAAAGGGAAGAGAGAAGAAGTAGAGGAAGATACAAAAAGAAAGAGTGGGTAGAAAGAAGAAAGTGGGGTTGAGAAAGAAGATACAAATAAAGGGTGATGAGAGATGATGAGAAGAAGAGAGAGACATACAGAAAGACAGAGAGGGCAAAGAGACAAAAAAACACCAAATCATTTTTATGACTGACATAAACGATAGTAAATAAACACAACATCCTTTGTATTTTGACACTACAGTTAGCTTCAGCTCTACACGTATTACAAGAAGTTTGTTTATATAATGAAGATATATATATATATATATATATATTTGTATACATTAGAAACAATATGTAACTGTACACATACAATATTTAACTGTATACACAAGAAACTAAAAAAAATGCTGTATTCTACTTGGCCCGAAAAGATCTTATCTACACGCACAGCACTTGACATGTGATGAGAATTGATGGGAAACAAAGAGTGTTTATCCAAGAAAGCTATTCTGGAAGTTTAATTTCCATACCCAATTTGTTGTGAGGGAAAAGAAAGATGTTACAGGTCTCTACCGAAATCAAAAAACCACAATAAGTATTCTGTGTCATGAAGACAAATAAAAACAAGATTATTAGGTACACAGCAACCGGCAAACAGCCGTCTTAAGTGATCAATATTTGACAACAGAATAGTATACAGTTCAAGAAGAGACACATTATAAATGTAAATTATAGACAGACAGGTAGATAGACAGATAGATAGACAGATAGATAGATAGATAGATAGATAGATAGATAGATAGATAGATAGATAGATAGATAGCCTTATTTGTTAAACCAGTTTTGCGACCTTCTTGAGCTCTGTAGTGTTTGCTATTTCTTGTTTCTATATAACTGGTAGGCTGTATGTCATAATGTGTGCTCAAAGAATAATTTATTAGTTCTTGACTTTTTTTATTACATATATTTATATTACTCACTAGCATCCATTAAATTAATCAACTTGTAGAAAGTATTATTGTCTAAAAAAGCAATGTAGCACTGATTTTTTTTAAGAACGTAAGTTTTATTGAGACATTATAATTGATGCATGCAATTCTATTGAATATATATATGCATTAGTAGAATGTATTTTCATTGTTGCTTTATGCATAGCTCTTTTATTACTAATATTATTAGCAATACATAGCATTCTATATTGCATGCAAATATTCTACAATGCTTGCTTTACAACCAGATGACAATGTATAACGGTAAATCTTTACTGTAAAAATGACAAATTTGTATTTTGCTGTTCTCTATCGCTTCAAAGTAAAGACTTTTTTTCTGGGGGAAAAAGAGAATTAAGCTTTACATTAAACTAAAGAATGGTGTGTCTAGTAACTATAAAATCAACACAGATAAATGAAAGTGGGAATACGGGGCAAACAAGTATGTAAACATCATTAATCTTCAAGTAATATTACTTTTGGTGATCTAGGCATAGAGTATACAAATATCAAAATATTCCTCTAGATGGCAGTGTCACACCTTGTTATTAATAAACGTAGCTGTTTAACACAAACTACAGTATTATTAACCAGTCTGTTATCGGCCTTTTATTGAAGACATTTTTTTTTCCTGTATTATACATATGTTGCCAACTTTGAAGGTCATAGCAACTACTTTAGGCTGATATATATATATATATATATATATATATATATATATACACACACACACACACACACACACACACACACACACACATACGCACACACATATAAGAATTACATTTTTATAGGCACACCATTCCATTACTTCTATTGAATGGGTGGGTCACAGTAAAGATTGAAATAACAGATACTTGTCACTTAGTAACATTGTAACACAGATGTGTTAGGAAAATAGCAGTTTTCATTATTTAGATTACCTGTAATTATTTTGTCATTGTCAGATAAAGCATCAAACTCTTTTATTTTCATTTTACACTGTGTTCTGAACACAGTGACAATTTCAATTTGCATAGATTACAAATTATGTTTCTGATATGATAAAGAAGAACCTGTATACAACATTCATCACAAACACAAGACTTCCAATTCTAAGCCTATATACATAGGACAGGAGTCATTCTGCATCAAGCTATGTGGTTCAGGTACACTTTGTAATTGTAGAGCAAGGCAGGCTGGGTAGAAGGGACAGGAAATCACTGCAATGGAGTATCCTAATTCAAATAACTGCTTCTCCAATTTAAATCCACATCTCTTTATAAAATACATTTTGGTTTGGACTTATTAATGGGCATGATTGTGTGTCATGAGCAGTGTCAGATTAAGACCTTCCTTCAGGTGCGTTGAGTTGCTGTAAGGGAATGGATGCTTTTTCCTAGTTTGTTGGAAGATTACTGGTTATTCCCCCCAAAAAAATCGAAATCAAGGTTTAACACAATTTCTGCAACTACTAATGTGGGGACAAAGAAAATCTTTTCTTTAGGTCTTATGCTCAAAACACCCTCTTTGATAACCTGTGTTTGATACCGATATTCCCTCTTATTAGGGGCACCCATAAACAATACCGATCTCTTTTTGTGATTTAAAAAGGAAAAGATAACTTTAGACACCTTATGTTACATTGCAAAATATACACATGTATAGTGGTCTCATTATGGTTCAATATGTGGTGTAGGCCATAGTCTATGGGGTGTATTCACTAGTAAGAGTTGGAAGGAAAGGTTTCAACTCCTTTCAACCTTACTATTTAGCACAAGCAAGTTTCTCAAGCTCTAAGGGCTGAACTGACCTCATACAAGGATGGATCTGACTATATTGATTTAACTATACATTATACATGGCCAGCCAAGCTGTTTCTGCAGCAAAAGCTCTTAGTAGCTCTGTAGTTGGCTCTTCATAATCTATAGTGAAGTGAAGGGGTTGAAACTCTCCTGTCAACTCTCCCTATAGTGAATAAACCCTTTTGTGTTTGCCAGTCTATGTAAACTTTTTATCTGCCCATATCTGTAGCTCTATATTTTGTTTCTCTCTAGTATATTATGGTAGTAGCAATATGTACAACAATTGTTTCTCTTTAGTATTTTATGGTGGTAGCATCCATGACAAGGAACCCAAAATTAAATGAAAAACAAATGGAGTTTAAAGGGGGAATCACAAATATTCCCCAGGGATCTATATGAAATTTGTATATTGATTACAAAGAGGAAAATAGAATATACTGGGTAACCCACAAGTTAAGAAATTAAACTTACCAGAAAGAGTCCCCTGTGGAAATATACTTTGTCCACTAGATTAGTCGTATGCATGTTACGATGTTATGCATGTTTGATGGATGTGTCATATCTAATTATGAGCTCTTTTTGTACCCCTGATGTGCAAAGATGTAGAAATTCTGCCACAAAGGTGTGAAGATTGTATTGTCATCAAATTAGCATACAATTGGCTATATCTTTCACATTGACTCTGTTTTTCTACATTTATTTGTTGTTTTGCTATGATCCAATTTTTTAGGGGGGATTTTAATGTGTGCAACTAACAATGTTTACTCTAACTCGGTATCTGAAGCATAAAGTCTTGTTACCTTTTTGATTTCCCTATAGTCACAGTGCAGAACCTTTCATACAATGTGATTTTAAACCACTCACTGCATCATCAGACACAGCTGAAATCTTATCTACATTTCTTAGGATAGAATATTATCAAGTTTTCTTTTTACGATTATAATACTTAAAAACAAAAATGCAAAGCTTTTAAAATGTACACTATTCATCTGTGTCAGATTGGTTTCAGATTATTATGTAGTATAAATAACATACCCTATTTGCTCGCTTATAAGACAACCCTGATTATACAACAACCCCCCACAAATTTGAATATAAATTTAGGAATAAAAGAGAAGGCCTGAATCAGAAACAGAAACACTCTATTATACAGTAACTGCAAAGAGGGGACCAACTACTTATTAATGTCTATCTATTAATCTATTTAATGTAATGCCATTAAATTCCCTGTGGGTGTAATGGTCAGGTCTCCCGATACTTTTGTGAATATAGTATATATATATAAATTACATGTCACAGCAGTTACAGTGATATAGGTAAGTTTTCCTAAACTGACTGAACCAATATCAAACTATAACCAATATCAAGCTCAGCTTAAGCATTTGAGCGGTCGTAGTGCACAAAAGCTATACTGTTAAATGTATAGCCATTACCAACTGCTCTAGCAGTTAATATGGATCCAAGCTCTATCATATTGATCCAGAGCACGGATCCTGTCTGTATTTGTGGCGGGTTCATATAAACTAAGCAGAAAGTAAAGCTTGAAAGCCAGTCACATAACTGGGACGTCACAAAATGTGCCTTTGCAGTCATATATATATGATTGCTAACAGGAATCACACTCCTATCATGCCCAGGAATACCCATATTCCAGCATGTACTGGGTGCATGGGCATGATAGGAGTGTGATTTATGTTAAAGGCAGGGGGAGTCATTCTTGGTTTTGGCCACGTGTATCCTGAATTTTCGGTTTTGGTCCAGAATTTTCATTTCGGTGCATCCCTACTGGCTAGTGTACCGAAGCTCATGCCAAACACGTTATACTGGTTCTGACAGCAGGAAGTCAGTAGGGGAAGTTATGGTTAATGGGGTGTTTAGGGTTAATTTAGGGGAAGTTATGGTTAATGGGGTGTTTATGGTTAATTTAGGGGCAGTTATGGTTGATGGGGTGTTTAGGGTTAATTTAGGGGCAGTTATGGTGTTAAGGGTTGAGTGCTCTGCAGATGACTCACTCTAGGATCAGGTTACAACTGAATGATTCACAGACGGAACTGCTACAAATGAAACCCCATCTCAATGAAAATCCTCACCCAACCCAAAATAAAAATTGGGGTTGACCAGCAGGCGACGGATGCGAACTCAATGCTGCTTTATCTAAACAAGTCTAGGAAACACCACGGTCTTTGTCAATTCTGTAATTCAGATATCCTCCATTTTGTAAAGGAAAGATGGTGATTGAGTTTATCCAATTTACCCAATTCCTTCTTGGGGGACAGGAAACAGATTAGTTAATGCTGGCCCTACCTCTGGCTGCTGCCAATTTCAGTTTCCATGAGGTTGAGTTTAAACTAGATATCTCGGAAGAATTATTGGAATTGACAATCAAGAAGCACAAGCTATATTTAGTTTTAAAAATGCATTTAGTTATGCTGAAAGCTGTGACAGCAACAGCTCCCCTTTAAATCTTAAGTTTATACATACTATTCAGAAATGCATACAGACCATACTTTATCTTAATTACAAGATACATTCTTGTTTATTATTTCTGTTCCATAAAACAATTCTCAATGACCTTTAGTCAAGATGAAGGTTTCTCATCCCACTAATACTCTAACCCAGACTTTGTGACATGTAACATGTTGTTCAACTCAAATCTCCTTTGTTTTTTGTTGTATTAAATATCTAAATATGCTGTTTTGCTATCATTATTTATGCCAACAGTAACATAGCACTGTACAGCAGCAATGGTTTTCAAACGTAATTACATATAATGTATATACACTATACACAAAAATCTACTTTCTTATTGTTAAATATGTCTGCAGTGTACAAATTATTATGGCATACACTGAAGGTGTTATAGCTATGAGAAGATTCACTCTTTGAAGGTAGGTGGTATATAAAAATATTTTCAGAATCAGTGACATTTAAAATTTGAATAAATTGGTTCTTAAAATGTCAGTCCCTAGTGCCATGAATCCAAGATACAACTGTTACAATGGAACCAAAAAACTAATAGAAATAGATGTTTTATATTAAAAGATCAAACAGTGAAAATAACCTCTATATTACACTGAAAAAATAAATGTTTCTTGTAAAAGTCAATTTCTAATTAATGATCTATACAGTTCTTTAAAATAAACCTTGAAAATGGTTTATACTGTAACAAAAGACATATATAAAACAATTGGTGATAACAACAATCAGTAAAGCACCATTAAACTAACTTATATAGATTGATCATATTTCATTAATTAAAGACATTAGTCATCCAAACTCAACAGAGTATTTTGGCTTAGAAGAAGCAGAAGTAAATCTGACATCTTCTGGTGAGCATTGAAAGATCAAATAAGAATTCTCCAAGCAGAATAATAACCATTCTTACTTTACCACTGTTTATATGGGTATATTTCTTTCTTTAAAAATATGCATTTTTTTACTACATTGACATCTGTGTTTTGTTTTTCCAGTTCCATGGGAGTTTTCTAGCCTATTCACCAACTGTAAAAAAAAACAGAAGAAAAAATTATTTAATAGAAACTAAAACTACTAGCAGATTATTTGTTTATATCCACATCAAATGTACAGGGTACATTGCACATCATGACTTTCACTGAACAGATCTTGGGCTTGACTCAGCAACCTGTCTGAATTGATGTTAATGGTGGTTGACAATGAGTCAGAAACATATTGGGGTAAGTAGAGTGCTAAAGTATGTGAACACCCCCCCAGTTAGTGGATTTAGGTGTTTAAGCCACACACATTGATAATAGATATAGATATAAAATCAAGCACATAGGCAGCCACCTCCATAGGTCAAACATTGGCAGTAGAATGGGTAGTACTGAAGAGTTCGGCGATTTTAAACATGGCACTGTTATAGGATGCTACCTTAGCCACAAGCCACTTCATGAAATGTCTGCCCTGATAAATCTGCCATGGTCTAAATAAATGCTATTATTGTGGAAGTGTGGAAGTATCTAAACAAAACCACAGCTCAGCCACAAATTGGTAGACCACACACACTCAAAGAGTTCTGCATTGTGTAGCACAAGAATAAAAGCTTGTGTTTTCGAGATTATCAACCTTCCCTTATCCAATGAAAAGCAACACTAGCCACAAAACATCTAATTAGGACATGAGCAGAAGTATAGGTGTTAAGAAGAATGGTATAGGTCAGAGCAGTTTAAGGTAGCCATAAACTAATTCATGACATAAAAAACACAGGACATATTTAAAGAAATGTAACAATAATAGAAAGCAAAAATAAACACCCTGCACAAGTAAATGGACACATTATGATTATTTTATTTTTTATTATTTTATGTAGCACCATCATATTCCATATCGCTGTACAATGGGTAGACAGGACATAACAAGTAGTATATAACATAACACTTTGATTTATGATTTATGAAGAACAGGTGAGGAGGGCTTTAAACAGCTTACAATCTAGATAGAGCGTTCAATATAGACACATTATAGAAGCAACAATTTAACCCTTACAATGTTAGCAGATTTACTATATGCCAATGAATCAGAAGTTTCACATACTTATTTATTGTAATAATTTCATAGAAATTACTTCTTATCCAAACGCATTGTGAATGAAACATCACTAAATATATATAAAATATTACTCCTTGGTGGCATATTTTATACCTGATTTGTGAGCATGTGTACAAAAATAGGGGCTGCCCGAACTAGTTAGGAAGGGGGGCATGACTGCTGGCTCTTGACGGCTTAATAGTTCAAACTTGATGGGAAGTAAGAGCAACAATGTTGCAACGGAGTAGTTGGCTTAGCAAAGGCACTCACTCCTTTCTGACTGGCAGCGGAAGCTAACAGCAGTCAAGTCCCTTCCTTCCTTCTCTTCATTGATAATGTTTGCTTAGTTGCTGCTTGCTGTGCGTGTTTCTAATTTGAAGATCAGTCCCCGGCTTGGGGAGACAAGTTCTGTAGAGGCTAATGCTAGTCAGAATGAGAGCTCTTGGTACTGTTTGGTATACCTGCTTATCAGGGGTACCCAGAAGCTGGCAGTTTGTTCATGTATGTTACGTGCTGGCTTGTGTGGTGTCAATGAAAGCTGTGCTGATGCCCTTACCCAACATGTCGTGCCATTATTAGGTGGGGCAGAGTCTGTAGCTGGATGTGTACAAGAGGGTAAAGCCCTAAGCAGTCAAGACGTTTGTGATGGTTTTCTTCAAATCCAAATATATGCACATGAGTTCTTGGATAAATTAATAATTTGGGGGGATGACCTGGAAACAAAGCTATATATTTTGGAGTTAAGTGAATATGCTTGTTTAGGTGAATGTTTGTAACGTCTGTAATAGTTACATGGAAAACAGTAGGACTGAAATGAAGTTGTCGAAAGAACTTCCACTTGCATGCGCCTTTACTTTGTTTTTAATTGACGCTTTAACGCCTCCCATACAAAAGGAATTATTTGGATAAACGCCCATCTACTTTTAGTGTATACCTTTTACCGTCATGATTATGTAATATTATATGATAACTACATTTTTTTTTGAAACAGAGATAAATATTGACATATGTTTTTGTTTTTAAAGGAGTAAAATGTATAGCTGTACTTTTATAACATTTTATAATCACTTCATTTATCACTTATTTTTATCACTTTACGGTTAATCTCTTTATGGGAACCATTAAGACATAAAAAGCATGTAATACCTCAGAAAATGATGTAATTATTGTGGATAAATGGATTTTTCATTTGCTCTGAACGTATACCCTTTTATAATGTGTTTGTAGATCTATGCCTATACAGAAGTGACAACAGCATTCTTTAGCTGACAAGCAAAGCCTAATGCACATTTTGTATCCAACAAGTAGAGAAACATCATGCTTTGTCTCCTTAGAAAGAGCATTTTAGTGCTTTATGCAAATGCCATGACCCTCTAGCTGCTACACATTCTTCAACCAGACACCTACCTTCAAAAGTGACAGCAAGCAATAATGTGACAAATGAGCATGCAGTGTGCACATGTGCAACATATTTCACCTGAAATATTCGGATGTGATTGAATTAAATTGACCTTTGTGACAAGGACACAGCAATCAAAAAGTCAGCACAGAAGAAAAAGTAACTGGCAGGAGCTATGTCCTAATTCACTGTGCTGATATGTTCCTTTAACTTAATATTTTTGGCAGAAGGAATTAATAAAGCTTTGTTAGGGAGCAATCTTTCATTCTGCCCATTACAGATGGTTCCGAATGCGTAACATAGAGGGGGTTTATTCACTAAACTGCAAACTGCAAAAAAGAAGCAAACATACTCAACTCAAAGACACTCACTAGTTGGAGAGTTTTATGCAGGATGAAAAAACGCAAGCAACTGTTTCCTGCAAGTGGAGCTGCGTTTCAACTTAAAAAAAATTCACGATGCATTCCCAGATGTCATAAAAAAAAAAAAACTAAATAACCATTAATAAAAAAAAGGGTTATCTAGGACCCCCTATTAAACAGTGTACAGTAGCGTAGGGGTAATAAAATAAATGTTGGGGCGGTGTAGCTCCCAAGTATACCTCCATACCCTGCACAGAGGGTAGGTACAGGCCCCTTGGCTGTATAAAAACCCATTTGGATGGGGCTTGAACCTCATCCTGTTCCCTTCCTTTCATCCCTGGGATGGAGGTGGTATTACAGTAAAAATGGGGGGGGGAGTAAAAGAAATCCCTACCTCCCTTAACCTTTTTGTATATTTGAAGAGATGAGGTCCATCTGTTGGTGTGGTTTGGTCTGCAAGTTGAGTAGTTCAGGAGCAAGGCGTATTTCCTTTATAAAGTTGCAAAAAGGATACCAAACCACTAGCCTGAGACATAAAAAATCAGCATGCAAAGTGGCACCTTTTTTGGAGCCGAAATTTTGGTTCCCAATGAACTCAAGTCTGTTTATGATGTACTGTTCACCCAAAATATGGACTCTATTTCAGACTCACCGAGACATGCAATGGACAATTGGGAGACCTCTCCCATGTCTCTTGTGAGGAATCAAATACTATTCACTGGTATCATTAACCCGGTGATGACTATTAGTTGGTTTGTTTGAATATAATGTAAATAGGCTTTGCAAGAAATATTGCTTTGAAATAAACATGTCAAATAGCATCTTTAAATGTTAATCAGGCAGGTGAGGTGTTCATTCTGTGACTACTCCATGGTGTCAATACAGTTGCATCAGTCTACATTTGCTGATATACTGTCATATATGAAAATCTTTGAAAATGTTATGCCGTAATACACATTATGGGTGAAGAGGACAGCAACATGAAACATAAAATTTAAAAGCTCCATTATATGTATATATGTCTGGGACTATTAAATGCAGATAAAATAAATGTATAAAAAGTGCAATGCACTATTAACAACCCAAGAGTAGGTTAGTGATTGGTGTAGTTCATTGCTCACAGTCTATATGCTTGAATAAATATCCTGTAAATTGTGCTTGGAGGCATAATACCAAATTGAAGCAAACAAACATTTTATTACAAAAAATACTCTGGGTATAAAAAATAAATCCAGTAAAAATGTGGACCGATAAAGTGTGTTATTCGTTGTATTATATACAGCCCTGCACCTAATGCCAGTTCACCACTGGGTATTAAAATCAATTTGGCAGAAATGGTGGTCAATGTATTAATATTTTATTTATTCCCAGGAACTCTGTCAGCGCAATAATAATTTATATGTGGATGATTTAAGAGCTAGAAGAGCGGTGGGACATGGGGTAATAAAATAATCTTGGGGTATAGGGCTCAAGTATAACCTCAACATTCTCCTGCTCAGTGGAATGGGTATAAAAATATACATACAATATCTAAAGATTTTGTTAAAAAAAATGCTGAGAGGTATAGACTGCATGTTGTGTTTTCATTTTAAAAAGTCTCTGGGGACATACAGTATATGCCCTAAATGAAAACCCGATTGACTTGAAGGGTGTTGTCACAAGCTGGGCAATGGAGTCAGGGAGGAGCCTAGCTGCAGGGGATACTATGGACTATCTGTAGCCCACAATGCCTGACTAATGACTAGGAGCAGACAGGGCTGGATAGTACAGGCTGCACTGGAGAGTACCAACGGGCTGCACTGGAGAGTACCAACGGGACTGGTAAGTGCAAGTTGAACTGGTTTGCACAGACAGGACCAAGCACTAAAAAGGACTGTGCAACAAGGCAGGACTATGACTTAGCCAGGGGACAGGGCCCTGCTCGGACAGGGGGGGCTATTAGAGAGTCACAATACAAGCTGCAACACTCCACAATACAAAGTTACTGTTTGCAGAAGACAGCAGCTACTTATAGGACAGGCACAGGATAAAGTAGTCAACAATTAAGGATTGACCAAAACAAATAAAGTATAGGAAACACTCAAGCATACCTTCCAACACCCAAAACTTTTGTTTTAAGGTGTGTGGTTAAAGGCATGGCTTTACTGACATTTTTTTGTGATTTTGTTACCTTTTGGTGACTATATATGTAATCGCTTTAAAATAAATTTTTTACACAACATAATTTCTAAACACCTTATTTTCCACATTATTGTGTTGTTTCCACATTATAGGATTGTAGAACCCTGATACACTCAATCAGGGAAGGAAAGAAGAGATTTGAGTCGCAAAGAGGGAATCCCACCCCCTATACACATGACACATGGAACGTATATGCTCCCATTTACAGCCACATTTGATACAGAAATATTTTACCTATGGCACACCAAACTTTTTTTTTGCTAGGTTGCACAATATGTTTGTGCAATTTGATATAGTGCTAATGGTTATTGGCAGGTTTAAATGAGTTCCTTTGAAAAACAATGTTTATGAATCATTCAAGTTCAGGCAATCTGTGATCTGGAAGAGTCTTTATAATCTAATTCTAAAAATGTAAATGTGTGTCAGTATTAATTAGTGTCTATGTGTAAAATAATTATCTATGAATAAATTAAATAAAGTGCTAAAAATAAAAAAAGGACTGCATATAATAGATGAGAGGGTGGTGTCAGGACAAACCTTTCTGGTTAATCGTTCACTAACTTAATATGCAGTGTGTGGCTTTAATGCACAGAATTCTGTTTAACCAATATATGTTGAGAAAAGCTATACGCGTCCTTCATTGACTAAAGAGACAAAATATATTCTTGGTATTTTTTTTCTTTTTTTATTTCAAATGTTTATTTAAGATTTTTTTAAGCAGAATAAGGGATAACAGAAGAGAAATAAGGAAGGGGGACATGCCATAATTCGTAAATACAAATATTTTTCAGCAGCAGTACCAATACTTATTATCAAACAAGCAATTATGTCTAATAATCTAGCAAAGAAATTTTTTTCTTTCTCTATTTTTTTCTTTCTCTATTTAATTGAGTTAATTTTAAATAGATATCATATGAATTGTATTTATTTAAAATGATTTTTATTAAATTAGCATTTATATAACCAAAGACATACATCATAAAAAATGTAATCCTACAAAAAATCTACATTTTACATAAATGGCCTTAAAATGTGAATCATTCATTATGAGTAAAATATTTATCTTGATTTTCTTAAAAGTATAATCTTTGTATCTGCAGCTTTTTAGCTCTGTGCCAAGATTGTCTATTTACTGACCCCAAACATTTGAAGTAGTGTACATACCCACATACCTTCACACACATATTCTAACAGCTTACTTTTAGACACATAGACACTCCCAGGATCACTCCCAGGACCTATTTATACCCAGGACTGTATCTATAAGATAAGAAGGTTTCTACACCAGCACAGACGGGGGTTCTTTACAGTAAGAGCGGTGAGACTATGGAACTCTCTGCCAGAGGAAGTGGTAATGGTAAACTCAATAAAAGAGTTTAAAAGGAGCCTGGACGTGTTTCTTGAAAGCAATAATATTACAAGTTATGGATATTAGATTAATAGGGACAGAACGTTGATCCAGGGATTTATTCTGATTGCCATATTTGGAGTCGGGAAGGAATTTTCCCCCTGGTATGGGGCAATTGGCATCTGCTTCATAAGCGTTTTTTGCCTTCCTCTGGATCAACACAGTAGGGACACAATATGTATATAGGTTGAACTTGATGGACTTTGGTCTTTTTTCAACCTTATGAACTATGTTACTATGTTACACACACAGCAACTCCATCCACTTACACGTGTGTACATTTTTAAAAAGAAAATTGTAGATCTTGTTGGGACATTTATTATAAAAAATGTTCTAGGCATTAGACTTCGTATTTATTGTCAATGTGTATGCCCACCCAAGTGTGTGAACTTTTTTACTCCAGTGCTATCAAATCTTATATGGGCTCTAGCCCCAGATCTTTTAGAGACCAAGCAACGCCCCCGACATTATGACCATGTATTTTCTGTTTAACTGAAAAAAATCGCAGATGAGTTCACAATTTGCATGTCTAATAGGGGGAATTACTAAACCACAAAAAACACACTGATGTAATAAGCCACTTTTGTAATAATACATCGCACATATAAACCATATAAAGTTTTGAATGGTTCAGCGATTAATCTTGTAGTAACATAAGAGGGCAGGTGGGCTAATGTATCTACAACTAACTAAAGCATCTCCTCCAGCTGACAGTCCTACGGTACTATACATGGGATACAATCCAGCTCCTTATCTGTGGGTTTAGTAATATTGATTTGAATGATATCCCTCACCATGAACTAACCTATATTATTTTGTTCTAGCACCGACAGAAGGGTAAGAAAAAGAAGGAAGATGTCTTCCCAGAGATGGAAGTCTCTAAATTCAGCTTTCCCGAGTTCATTATTTTTATATATTTTTTAATATATTTATTGAATTTTTATCTTCAAAACTATTATATACTTAGTATATAATGTAATATTATATGATGTATCATTATATGATAATATATAATGTAATAGTATATGATGTAAAATTGAAATTATTACATCATACATTTTAATTTATACATGAACTAATGTGTGTAGATGATGGACTTCCCTAAACTACATCATAAAGTGGAAAACTAGAAACATATGGATAAAAATATCATATCCACCATAGTTTATGCCAGCTTCTAATTCAAGTTACATTGATTATTAGACAGTAAAACAACAACAACAAACAAAGTGGAATTTCTTTATCGACTAAAAGCAATATTTGATAATGGAGCAATTTCTTAAGCATTCTCTGTATGTAAAAATGGGCTTGTGTCCAAACTTAAGGAGAAATTGTTCTCCTTACAGAATGTCAGGTAGATGTCAACTTAAAAGATAATTTCAATAAAATCAATCCTGGCTTAAGATTGGGCTAGAGATTTCATTTTGAATCTTAACACTTGTTTGTCGCAGTGATTTATTTGCAAATACGCAGAAAAACCTCCCTTATACTTAGTATTGGTGCAGCTTTTAGTTATACGTACTATAGAAATTGTGTAAACAGTGCATATACACTCTTGCCCAGTTCAGATAATAAGTGCAAATGACTAGTATTCAAATACTTTTTTGAAACACGTGTCAGACCTCTTGTTACCAATTTGTGACACATCTGGAAGCAAATATAAGTTTTCTTGGTAACATTTGGATCAGTAAATGCATTTCAGTTCTATTTAATTTCTATTATTATTTTATTCCTATGGGAATATGGCTATTTCAAAACCCTATACTAGACAATAACTTAAATCAGCAGTCATGGTAAAGGTTAAGGATAGGTCAATTGAATTTCTGCAACACTGTCTCAAGGACATTTGATATAGCAATAACACTTTCAGGTTTACTGCGATCAATAGTGTCCTAACAGTTAAAAATTAAATTGAATGGTGTTTTTCTATTTTATAAACATATCCTTTGGTGTAAATATGAAACAAATATTGGCACATTCAGATTAAAATAATAATAAATGTCAAATTGAAAAAAAAATATAAAAAAATATATTCTACATACAGTTGTGTAAAAAAGAAAGTACCCCCTCTTTGAATTCTATGACTTTACATATCAGGAGATAATAACAATCATCTGTTCATTACCAGGTCTAAATATTAGGTAAACACAACCTCAAATGAACAACACACCACATATTACATGGTGTTATTATATATTTAACAATAAAGCCAAAATGGAGAAGCCATGTGTGAAAAAGTACATCCAAACCGCTTCCATAGGAATGAAGATGTTAAGTAGCAGACAGGTGCTGCTAATCATATGCCCTTGGTTAATTGGTCATCAGCAAGTGTGACCACCTCTTTAAGCACCAACGTTTTAGCAGTTTGCTGGTCTGGAGCATTCAGGTGTGTGTGTTAACAGCCTGCCAAGGAGGAAAAATATCAGCAATGATCTTAGAGAAGCAATTGTTGATGCCCACCAATCTGGGAAAGGGTTTGAGGTCATTTTCAAACAATTTAAGAGGGGGCGTGAGTCCGTAACCAAATGCTGCTCCCCAATACAGAGATTGCTCCCCAGCCCAGAGATTGCCCATAGCAATTCGAAGACCCAGGAAACAGATCTTTACACATGAGACCTGGAAAGTTACCAGGTAGGCTATAAAGCAGATGAAGCAGTGTGTGCATACTCACTTCTTTATTTCTAAGCATTTCACCAGCTAGCACCATCCTTCATTGAGGCTGAATGACACAACCTTTTCTCTATATATCCCTTAAAAATTGACACTGTTCTAATATGCACAGGTTTTGACAACATCCATGCAGTGAAATAGACAGTACAGCATGTCCAATATCTGATAAAAAAAAATACTTTATGTACTTGATAAAGTGACAATATTTACAAGAGAATACTTGTACTAAAATGTATAAAAATAAAAAGGGATGTTTGCCAGATGTTATTAACTAATAAAAGACAACAAAACACATCTGACAAACAATGGTCTTTAAGCTTGTTTAAATCTATATTAAAGGAACAGCAAAGAAGGAGAGGGAATCAACCCTCAATTATGCCTTTTCAAAAAATATATATATTTTGCAATTTTTTTTAGAATGGTATTCATTTGTTACACATGCTTGTAATGCAACCCCTAATGCACGTAATGATCTCTGATTGGAAATACCGCACTTCCCCTGTGTTTTGTTGGTACTTCAACTTGCAGTAATAACGGAATTGCAGTTTCTCTCTATGGCCTTAGTATTTTAGCAATGTAACATCATTGCGTAGAATAAATTGGAAAATCTACCTGTTTGATGAAATACTGTACAGTAAAGCTATATATGGTAATTCATTGGCATCTAACATTAATACCGAACAATAATATCCAGTCAAATATTGTTCCAGCCCTTTTGCTGCCTGCACATAAATCCTGTTTATGCAAAGTAATGAGAAATATGTAGATATTAAGTGCTGCATAAATTGTTGGTGCTATATAAATTAAAGACAATAATAATATTATGTCTTTTTTATTTGCAACTGCATCAGAATGTGGGATTATTTGAATGTAAATTTTGTTATTTAACAGAACTGTTCAAATTACTCTAGGGATAGTAGCATCAATGTAAATGAAATGCTTCCTTATTAAACATACCTCTTGGACATCTATATTTTAAAGTCCATCTTTTATAAACCATAATATTGTATATGTACGGTAGAACCACATGTTATATACATATTTTACCCAAGTATTATAGTTACCATAATCTCCACTGTTTTCTGCATTAGAGAATGAACATGAGCATTAACGTTTCCAGTGCCACAGCATGGTTCAGCATGTTAAAACAAAACCACTGAGCTTTTGTCAACGCTTTTAACACTATATCACACATTTCAGTAAAATTATCTATTCACCCTATCTGTTTGTTATAACCCAGGTTGAAGTGAAATACCAAAATAGTCAAAATTAAAAACCTATTGCATCACTGATTGACTGAGAATTAACACATGGGTGTCATTCTTTTTTATTGTGCATTTACCAACAGAGTCTGGTATTGGAGGATAGGATAACAATGCCGTCCCAGGAAGAGTTAAGTCAGGTAAAAGTCCAATATGCACAATGCATACACCACAGCAGCAGTCCGTGGAACAAACCGTGGTCAGGGACATCAGAATAATATCATTAATCTGTGGAACAGCCTGAAAATGCCAACAAGGTACAGGACAAGACTAGAATTGACAGACCAAGACAAAACGATACATTAGGTGGAGGGGGCCCTACTCGCAAGCTTACAATCTTGAGGGAATGGGGTGACAAACATAAGGAATAGAGAAAGGTGAGAGGTAGTGTGGGGTTTGCATCAATGACAGGGAAGTTCTAGCAACTAAGATGGTAAGTGGGTTTTGAGATTTTTCTTGAATGTTGGGAGGGAGGGTGAAAGCTGAAGGTTCGATGGAAGAAGGTTCCAGAGATATGGGGGACAGCACGAGGGGAGTACAGAAATGTATGGAGGAGCAGTGTTATGGAGGGCCTTATACGTTTGTACAAGAATTTATTTCTTAAGGTAATAGGGAACCAGTGGAGGATGTCACAGAGTGGGGAAGCAGAAGAAGAGCAGGATGCAAGAAAGATAAGCCTAGCAGCAGCATTTAGGACAGACTGCAGAGGAGAGATTCGCGAGAGTGGAATGCCAACATGCAGGATCTGGCAAGGGACTAAATGTGAGGGATGAAAGGATAGATTTGAGTCAAGGATGACCCCAAGGCATCAGTCCTGGTTAGCAGGGCAGATAGTCATGTTGTTAATGGTGATACAGAATTCAGTTACTGAGGTGGAGATTGAAGGAGGGAATGTAATGAGATCAGCTTTAGAAAGACTAAGTTTCAGGTAGTGTTGTGACATCCATGAAGAAAGGGCAGACAAGCAGTTGGTAATATGAGATATGAGAGATGGGGCAAGATCAGGAAAAGACAGGTAGATTTGGGTATCATATGCATATAGATGATACTGGAGGCCAAATTAGTTGATTAGTTTGCCAAGAGATGAAGAAAAAAAGAAAGAACAGCTGAGGGACAAGGACTGATCTTTGGGGGACACCAACCGAAAGTGCAAGAGGTGATGATGTCTTGCCAGATAAGCTGACAGATGAGGAATGGTTAGACAGATATGAGGACATCGAGTAGATGTATCTTGAATGCATACAGAAGAAGGTGCTGATCAACAGTATCAAAAGCAGCAGATAGATACGGGAGTATTAGAAGGGAGAAGTGACCTTTTGCTTTGGCAGAGAGCTGGCCATTTTAGTGGAGTGAAGGGATTTGAAACCATACTGTAGTCCGTCATGGAGGGAATTAGAGGAATTTAGTAAAGCCGTTGTACACAATCCGTTCAAGCAACTAAGAGGTACAAGAAAGCAGAGAGATACGGGGTAGTCAGATAGATTGGATCTAAGGAAGGATTTTTTAGAATGGGTGTGATTAGCGCATGCTTGAGGTTGTTTGTACAGTTCCAGATGATAGGGAAAGATTAAATAGGTGGGTAAATGATGGACAGAGAGATAGGGATACAGACTTTGCGGGGACAGGTTGTTGGGTCAGAGGAAGAAAGAAGAGTGGCAAGCTCTTCCTCAGTTAAGATCTTTTTGCATTTATTTAGTCAAAAGCTGGCTGCTACCTCACTACCTGGCTCTAGAATTTGAAATATATTGTCATATATAATTAAAAGTTAGCAATAGCATAAGTCAGTGGGCAAGTATAAGAGCAACACCAGCAAGGTAAAATTATTTTTGAACACTGTGGTATGTTGACATGATATTTTAATGACATTTTAATATGTACCTTTGGTTAAAAAAAAATCTGTAGTGGGTAACTATTGATAAAATTACGTTTGGATAAAATAATTTATCAAAATGCAAGTTATAGCCACCAATGATATGACATTGAAAGGACTTTGTTACATTTAATTGATAGACTGACTCAATTGCCACTGCTATTAGGTATTAGCATATTTTAATGTAATCTTCTTAAATTAGTTGAAGTAAATATGCCAGGCATGATCCTAGTTAATCCACAAGGATAATAGTTTTTGTTGTTTTAGTGTAGTAGCTCATACCATATACAAGCCTTTGACATTTCTATGTGAGTTGGGTTTAACACATCACAGTTTTGAGGTCATGCATGAAAGTGGTGGAATACAAAATAACTTAGCAGAAGCTTGTGATTTTCTGGTTAATAAATCATAAAGCTGCTACTCATGCAAGTTCAAGTTCTTCACATACAATGGAATCTTCTACAAGCCAATACTTTAGTTGCTGAATAAGGCAGTTGAAATGCAGTAAATCTTTGTAGGACACTTATATTAGGAAACTTTCATTTTGAATTTTTCTTACATTTCTAATACATAGCTATAATAATTAGGTTTGGGGAAACAATAGGCATCAAGTAGAAACTTTGATTTTTGAAACACTGATTTTATTTTAGAAACATATCTAATATCTATTGATTTAGAACAATATTTTGCCAGGACACACAGAGACATTATTTCAGAAATACAAGGAATGAACTTGTTTACGCTAAGAAGAGGCAATTAGGCTTGGTCAAAAACACATAAGCATTTAGTTCTCGTATATCTTAATGAACCCCAATGGGTAACCAGTGGCTAAAATTTCACAAGACATAGTCGTGCCACTTAATCTGAAAATCAGCAGAGTAAAACAGCTGAAATCTTGTCAGGGAAGTTCCTTGGATTTCTACTATCCTAGACAAATTACATCTCCAGCAGCCCTCTTCGTGAATGCATGTCCTTGGTAATATAGGGCTAAACATGGCGATGAGACTTTCCACTAGTTTACAGTATGTGGCCTGTGTGGTAGGTTTGAACTTGAATGTTATTTTTTTGTTAATTGTTTTACTAAGGAGATGATGTCAACAACACATTTATAGCCCATTGGTGCTCATTAAACAACATTTCAAATTGGTCAAACATAGGGAGTAAAAGTTGCTTTTGATAATGACGTCAACAGCAAGTACTTCAGGGAGCATTGTGTTATTGAAAATATTCTACAAAACTACTATATTGTGTGCTAAGACAACATATAGGCAGCAGTTTATGAAGTCAATTTTACATTTTTTGAGAGATATGCCTTAGCCCTGGAGTAAAACTATCCTTTTTTCTGGAGATGTCACTCTTTATTGGATAATGTCATCATTCAAGTATACATCTTAGAACATGGAAACCATTAACCTTCAAGTTTCTAGGGTAAATCAATATTTATTGAAGTTTTGTTTTTTTGACGAAGGGAGAGGGGTACAGAAAGAAAAAAGGGGGTGGGAACCTTCAAGTTTCTGTGTCTGTTTACCTAAATATTTCTAATAATATTTCAATAATGTTGAGAAAGTAATGCCACTGTTATGAATAGTTATCACGTGACAGATGTATGTAACAAAAAATATATGTTATCATTTACTCAGATAATTAAACAAAAATAATTTGTGTGCATTAATTTTTATTGACAAATGCATAAAATATATCAACATTTGTTTAATGAATTTACCCTAGTATTACAACAAATAACTAATGCACACTTTTTGGGCCTCTGATCAACTGGATTTTTTATAAAAGCCAGCAGCATTCTATCTACATCTGTTGGATACCTCCATTGATACCCTAGTTGGTTCAATGCCTATTATGATGGCATGGATTGTCATCTTCTGGAATGTAAGGTCATTTGAGCAGGACCCTCATAACTGTTTGTTTCAAATTGCCATGTGATGTACTATTTATGTCTTCTATCAGAATATGATGTTGCTACGTGAATAAAAACATATTAATAATCTGCAAAGTTGCCGTTCACACTACCAGGAGTACAACTACTCACCAGTCCCACGTGACCTGATGTTAGTCATTTGATTGAGATCAGCAACCATGTACCCTTGTGTCACAAAAGTGTTTCTGTTGTGTATGATATACCTTTGATCATAAAAGAGCTAAATTAGGCTGATATAACAATAGCAATCCTTTGCCAGCTGGTTAAGAGTCTAAATACCTTGACTTACAAAAAAATATTTTACATGCAGTTTGTAAGTTCTATTTACATAACTTTGCTGGAACTCGAAATTGCTGCTGAGAACACTATCTATTATTTATATTATTTGTCAAATGTAAATACATTCAGTGTTTTACGAAACCATGCCCTAAAATTATTAGACTTTTTTTTTTTCCTTTTTGGGCAAGATAAAGTCTAGTTGTGTCATAAGAATCTTGTTGATGAGTAAATATATATGTTTATATTTAAATATAAACTCACACTGTCCTCCCTCTTAATAGAGCTGTGTTTATAAATCTCTCTGTCTTAAGCAAATCTTGCGGCTGTGTCAATTTGAGTGCTGAGTTGTCATGAGCAAGAACTTGGGCTGTTTTGCACATTCTGATATAATGCATTGTCTCTTTGGAGATAGCTCTGTCATTTATTTTCATTTTGCTGCGCTGTCATTTCTTAGATTGAAATATCTATTATAGTGAAACATCTGACTTAGTGAGAACTATAATAAAATGATACATTTTCGGAATAGCATTTTTATTAGAAATGTGATATAGAAATATAATTAGCGTTAGACATTTAGAAAAATGTGGTAAACCTAACACATTTTGTTTCATAAACAAATCTCCTTAGTTTAAATATTTACAGACATTTTTTTGTGTTTATTTACTTTCACACAGCTTTGTCCTGTGTTGATCACAAATAATTATTAGAATGATTACTGTGTCTCCTTTACTTCGTGAAACAGCGATACATAATTAATATTTGTCTCATGTGAAATCATGTTTCAGTAACCATTGTATGTTTGCAAAAACTTGCCTTTTTATTATTTGCTGTAAAAAAGGATTATTTGGGAATTATAGAATATGATCATC